>NC_065538.1:37024627-37099169 GCF_932294415.1 Quercus robur | reverse complement strand
GGAAATGAAGCCTGGATGATTTTTTTTAATTTTTCGAATTTTTTTGCATATATTTTCGAATTTTCTAACTCGGGTCGTGTTCGAACGGATAGGAAGGAAATTTTTTTTCTTTTCTATTTTTCGGCCTGTCCATACCCGTTTCCTCTTGAAATGAAGTCTGGATGATTTTTTTTAATGTTTGGAATTTTTTTGCATTTATTTTTGAATTTTCTATCTCAGGTCGGGTTCGAACGGATAGGAAGGAAATTTTTTTTTTCTCTATTTTTCGGCCTGGCCTGACCTGTTTCGTCTTGAAATGAAGCCCGGATGATGTTTTTTTAATTTTTTGAATTTTTTTTGCATTTATTTTCGAATTTTCTAACTCGGGTCGGGTTGGAACGGATAGGAAGGAAATTTTTTTTCTTCTCTATTTTTCGGCCTGTCCTGACCCGTTTCGTCTTGAAATGAAGCCTGGACGATGTTTTTTAATTTTTTGAATTTTTTTTGCATTTATTTTCGAATTTTCTAACTCGGGTCGGGTTGGAACGGATAGGAATGAAATTTTTTTTCTTCTCGATTTTTCGGCCTGTCCATACCCTTTTCCTCTGAAAATGAATCCTGGACGATGTGTTTTAATTTTTCGAATTTTTTTGCATATATTTTCGAATTTTCTAACACGGGTCGGGTTCGAACGGATAGGAAGGAAATTTTTTTTCTTTTCTATTTTTCGGCCTGTCCATACCCGTTTCCTCTTGAAATGAAGCCTGGATGATTTTTTTTAATTTTTCGAATTTTTTTGCATATATTTTCGAATTTTCTAACTCGGGTCGGGTTCGAACGGATAGGAAGGAAATTTTTTTTCTTTTCTATTTTTCGGCCTGTCCATACCCGTTTCCTCTTGAAATAAAGCCTGGATGATTTTTTTAAATTTTTCGAATTTTTTTGCATATATTTTCGAATTTTCTAACTCGGGTCGGGTTCGAACGGATAGGAAGGAAATTTTTTTTCTTCTCTATTTTTCGACCTGTCCTGACCCGTTTCGTCTTGAAATGAAGCCTGGATGATGTTTTTTAATTTTTTGAATTTTTTTTGCATTTATTTTCGAATGTTCTAACTCGGGTCGGGTTGGAACGGATAGGAAGGAAATTTTTTTTCTTCTCGATTTTTCGGCCTGTCCATACCCGTTTCCTCTGAAAATGAATCCTGGACGATGTGTTTTAATTTTTCGAATTTTTTTGCATACATTTTCGAATTTTCTAACTCGGGTCGGGTTCGAACGGATAGGAAGGAAATTTTTTTTCTTCTCCAATTTTCAGCCTGTCCATACCCGTTTCCTCTGAAAATGAATCCTGGACGATGTGTTTTAATTTTTCGAATTTTTTTGCATATATTTTCGAATTTTCTAACACGGGTCGGGTTCGAACGGATAGGAAGGAAATTTTTTTTCTTTTCTATTTTTCGGCCTGTCCTTACCCGTTTCATCTTGAAATGAAGCCTGGATGATTTTTTTTAATTTTTCGAATTTTTTTGCATATATTTTCGAATTTTCTAACTCGGGTCGGGTTCGAACGGATAGGAAGGAAATTTTTTTTCTTTTCTATTTTTCGGCCTGTCCATACCCGTTTCCTCTTGAAATGAAGCCTGGATGATTTTTTTTAATTTTTCGAATTTTTTTGCATATATTTTCGAATTTTCTAACTCGGGTCGGGTTCGAACGGATAGGAAGGAAATTTTTTTTCTTCTCTATTTTTCGGCCTGTCCTGACCCGTTTCGTCTTGAAATGAAGCCTGGATGATGTTTTTTAATTTTTTGAATTTTTTTTACATTTATTTTCGAATTTTCTAACTCGGGTCGGGTTGGAACGGATAGGAAGGAAATTTTTTTTCTTCTCGATTTTTCGGCCTGTCCATACCCGTTTCCTCTGAAAATGAATTCTGGACGATGTGTTTTAATTTTTCGAATTTTTTTGCATATATTTTCGAATTTTCTAACTCGGGTCGGGTTCGAACGGATATGAAGGAAATTTTTTTTCTTCTCCATTTTTCCGCCTGTCCATACCCGTTTCCTTTTGAAGATGAATCCTGGACGATGTGTTTTAATTTTTCGAATTTTTTTGCATTTGTTTTCAAATTTTCTAACTCGGGTCGGGTTCGAACGGATAGGAAGGAAATTTTTTTTCTTTTCTATTTTTCGGCCTGTCCATACCCGTTTCCGCTTGAAATGAAGCCTGGATGATTTTTTTTAATTTTTCGAATTTTTTTGCATATATTTTCGAATTTTCTAACTCGGGTCGGGTTCGAACGGATAGGAAGGAAATTTTTTTTCTTTTCTATTTTTCGGCCTGTCCATACCCGTTTCCTCTTGAAATGAAGCCTGGACGATTTTTTTTAATTTTTCGAATTTTTTTGCATATATTTTCGAATTTTCTAACTCGGGTCGGGTTCGAACGGATAGGAAGGAAATTTTTTTTCTTCTCTATTTTTCGGCCTGTCCTGACCCGTTTCGTCTTGAAATGAAGCCTGGATGATGTTTTTTAATTTTTTGAATTTTTTTTGCATTTATTTTCGAATTTTCTAACTCGGGTCGGGTTGGAACGGATAGGAAGGAAATTTTTTTTCTTCTCGATTTTTCGGCCTGTCCATACCCGTTTCCTCTGAAAATGAATCCTGGACGATGTGTTTTAATTTTTCATATTTTTTTGCATATATTTTCGACTTTTCTAACTCGGGTCGGGTTCGAACGGATGAAAAGGAAATTTTTTTTCTTCTCCATTTTTCCGCCTGTCCATACCCGTTTCCTCTTGAAGATGAATCCTGGACGATGTGTTTTAATTTTTCGAATTTTTTTTGCATTTATTTTCGAATTTTCTAACTCGGGTCGGGTTGGAACGGATAGGAAGGAAATTTTTTTTCTTCTCCATTTTTCGGCCTGTCCAAAACCGTTTCTTCTTGAAATGAAGCCTGGATGATTTTTTTTAATTTTTCGAATTTTTTTGCATATATTTTCGAATTTTCTAACTCGGGTCGGGTTCGAACGGATAGGAAGGAAATTTTTTTTCTTTTCTATTTTTCGGCCTGTCCATACCCGTTTCCTCTTGAAATGAAGTCTGGATGATTTTTTTTAATGTTTGGAATTTTTTTGCATTTATTTTTGAATTTTCTATCTCTGGTCGGGTTCGAACGGATAGGAAGGAAATTTTTCTTCTTCTCTATTTTTCGGCCTGTCCTGACCCGTTTCATCTTGAAATGAAGCCCGGATGATGTTTTTTTAGTTTTTTGTATTTTTTTTGCATTTATTTTCGAATGTTCTAACTCGGGTCGGGTTGGAACGGATAGGAATGAAATTTTTTTTCTTCTCTATTTTTCGGCCTGTCCATACCCGTTTCCTCTTGAAATGAAGCCTGGATGATTTTTTTTAATTTTTCGAATTTTTTTGCATATATTTTTGAATTTTCTATCTCGGGTCGGGTTCGAACGGATAAGAAGGAAATTTTTTTTCTTCTCTATTTTTCGGCCTGTCCTGATCCTTTTCGTCTTGAAATGAAGCCTGGATGATGTTTTTTAATTTTATGAATGTTTTTTGCATTTATTTTCGAATTTTCTAACTCGGGTCGGGTTGGAACGGATAGGAAGGAAATTTTTTTTCTTCTCCATTTTTCGGCCTGTCCATACCCGTTTCCTCTTGAAATGAAGCCTGGATGATTTTTTTTAATTTTTCGAATTTTTTTGCATATATTTTCGAATTTTCTATCTCGGGTCGGGTTCGAACGGATAGGAAGGAAATTTTTTTTCTTCTCTATTTTTCGGCCTGTCCTGACCCGTTTCGTCTTGAAATGAAGCCTGGATGATTTTTTTTAATTTTTCGAATTTTTTGGCATATATTTTCGAATTTTCTAACTCGGGTCGAGTTCAAACGGATAGGAAGGAAATTTTTTTTCTTCTCTATTTTTCGGCCTGTCCTGACCCGTTTCGTCTTGAAATGAAGCCTGGATGATGTTTTTTAATTTTTTGAATTTTTTTTGCATTTATTTTCGAATTTTCTAACTCGGGTCGGGTTGGAACGGATAGGAAGGAAATTTTTTTTCTTCTCGATTTTTCGGCCTGTCCATACCCGTTTCCTCTGAAAATGAATCCTGGACGATGTGTTTTAATTTTTCGAATTTTTTTGCATTTATTTTCAAATTTTCTAACTCGGGTCGGGTTCGAACGGATAGGAAGGAAATTTTTTTTCTTCTCTATTTTTTGGCCTGTCCTGACCCGTTTCTTCTTGAAATGAAGCCTGGATGATGTTTTTTAATTTTTTGAATTTTTTTTGCATTTATTTTCGAATTTTCTAACTCGGGTCGGGTTGGAACGGATAGGAAGGAAATTTTTTTTCTTCTCGATTTTTCGGCCTGTCCATACCCGTTTCCTCTGAAAATGAATCCTGGACGATGTGTTTTAATTTTTCGAATTTTTTTGCATATATTTTCGAATTTTCTAACTCGGGTTGGGTTCGAACGGATAGGAAGGAAATTTTTTTTCTTCTCCAATTTTCGGCCTGTCCATACCCGTTTCCTCTGAAAATGAATCCTGGACGATGTGTTTTAATTTTTCGAATTTTTTTGCATATATTTTCGAATTTTCTAACACGGGTCGGGTTATAACGGATAGGAAGGAAATTTTTTTTCTTTTGTAATTTTCGGCCTGTCCATACCCGTTTCCTCTTGAAATGAAGCCTGGATGATTTTTTTTAATTTTTCGAATTTTTTTGCATATATTTTCGAATTTTCTAACTCGGGTCGGGTTCGAACGGATAGGAAGGAAATTTTTTTTCTTCTCTATTTTTCGGCCTGTCCTGACCCGTTTCGTCTTGAAATGAAGCCTGGATGATGTTTTTTAATTTTTTGAATTTTTTTTACATTTATTTTCGAATTTTCTAACTCGGGTCGGGTTGGAACGGATAGGAAGGAAATTTTTTTTCTTCTCGATTTTTCGGCCTGTCCATACCCGTTTCCTCTGAAAATGAATCCTGGACGATGTGTTTTAATTTTTCGAATTTTTTTGCATATATTTTCGAATTTTCTAACTCGGGTCGGGTTCGAACGGATAGGAAGGAAATTTTTTTTCTTTTCTATTTTTCGTTCTGTCCATACCCGTTTCCTCTTGAAATGAAGCCTGGATGATTTTTTTTAATTTTTCGAATTTTTTTGCATATATTTTCGAATTTTCTAACTCGGGTCGGGTTCGAACGGATAGGAAGGAAATTTTTTTTCTTCTCTATTTTTCGGCCTGTCCTGACCCGTTTCGTCTTGAAATGAAGCCTGGATGATGTTTTTTAATTTTTTGAATTTTTTTTGCATTTATTTTCGAATTTTCTAACTCGGGTCGGGTTGGAACGGATAGGAAGGAAATTTTTTTTCTTCTCGATTTTTCGGCCTGTCCATACCCGTTTCCTCTGAAAATGAATCCTGGACGATGTGTTTTAATTTTTCATATTTTTTTGCATATATTTTCGACTTTTCTAACTCGGGTCGGGTTCGAACGGATGAAAAGGAAATTTTTTTTCTTCTCCATTTTTCCGCCTGTCCATACCCGTTTCCTCTTGAAGATGAATCCTGGACGATGTGTTTTAATTTTTCGAATTTTTTTTGCATTTATTTTCGAATTTTCTAACTCGGGTCGGGTTGGAACGGATAGGAAGGACATTTTTTTTCTTCTCCATTTTTCGGCCTGTCCAAAACCGTTTCTTCTTGAAATGAAGCCGGGATGATTTTTTTTAATTTTTCGAATTTTTTTGCATATATTTTCGAATTTTCTAACTCGGGTCGGGTTCGAACGGATAGGAAGGAAATTTTTTTTCTTTTCTATTTTTCGGCCTGTCCATACCCGTTTCCTCTTGAAATGAAGTCTGGATGATTTTTTTTAATGTTTGGAATTTTTTTGCATTTATTTTTGAATTTTCTATCTCTGGTCGGGTTCGAACGGATAGGAAGGAAATTTTTCTTCTTCTCTATTTTTCGGCCTGTCCTGACCCGTTTCATCTTGAAATGAAGCCCGGATGATGTTTTTTTAGTTTTTTGTATTTTTTTTGCATTTATTTTCGAATGTTCTAACTCGGGTCGGGTTGGAACGGATAGGAAGGAAATTTTTTTTCTTCTCTATTTTTCGGCCTGTCCATACCCGTTTCCTCTTGAAATGAAGCCTGGATGATTTTTTTTAATTTTTCGAATTTTTTTGCATATATTTTTGAATTTTCTATCTCGGGTCGGGTTCGAACGGATAAGAAGGAAATTTTTTTTCTTCTCTATTTTTCGGCCTGTCCTGATCCTTTTCGTCTTGAAATGAAGCCTGGATGATGTTTTTTAATTTTTTGAATGTTTTTTGCATTTATTTTCGAATTTTCTAACTCGGGTCGGGTTGGAACGGATAGGAAGGAAATTTTTTTTCTTCTCCATTTTTCGGCCTGTCCATACCCGTTTCCTCTTGAAATGAAGCCTGGATGATTTTTTTTAATTTTTCGAATTTTTTTGCATATATTTTCGAATTTTCTATCTCGGGTCGGGTTCGAACGGATAGGAAGGAAATTTTTTTTCTTCTCTATTTTTCGGCCTGTCCTGACCCGTTTCGTCTTGAAATGAAGCCTGGATGATTTTTTTTAATTTTTCGAATTTTTTGGCATATATTTTCGAATTTTCTAACTCGGGTCGAGTTCAAACGGATAGGAAGGAAATTTTTTTTCTTCTCTATTTTTCGGCCTGTCCTGACCCGTTTCGTCTTGAAATGAAGCCTGGATGATGTTTTTTTAATTTTTTGAATTTTTTTTGCATTTATTTTCGAATTTTCTAACTCGGGTCGGGTTGGAACGGATAGGAAGGAAATTTTTTTTCTTCTCGATTTTTCGGCCTGTCCATACCCGTTTCCTCTGAAAATGAATCCTGGACGATGTGTTTTAATTTTTCGAATTTTTTTGCATTTATTTTCAAATTTTCTAACTCGGGTCGGGTTCGAACGGATAGGAAGGAAATTTTTTTTCTTCTCTATTTTTCGGCCTGTCCTGACCCGTTTCGTCTTGAAATGAAGCCTAGATGATGTTTTTTAATTTTTTGAATTTTTTTTGCATTTATTTTCGAATTTTCTAACTCGGGTCGGGTTGGAACGGATAGGAAGGAAATTTTTTTTCTTCTCGATTTTTCGGCCTGTCCATACCCGTTTCCTCTGAAAATGAATCCTGGACGATGTGTTTTAATTTTTCGATTTTTTTTGCATATATTTTCGAATTTTCTAACTCGGGTCGGTTTCGAACGGATAGGAAGGAAATTTTTTTTCTTCTCCAATTTTCGGCCTGTCCATACCCGTTTCCTCTTGAAATGAAGCCTGGACGATGTGTTTTAATTTTTCGAATTTTTTTGCATATATTTTCGAATTTTCTAACACGGGTCGGGTTATAACGGATAGGAAGGAAATTTTTTTTCTTTTGTAATTTTTGGCCTGTCCATACCCGTTTCCTCTTGAAATGAAGCCTGGATGATTTTTTTTAATTTTTCGAATTTTTTTGCATATATTTTCGAATTTTCTATCTCGGGTCGGGTTCGAACGGATAGGAAGGAAATTTTTTTTCTTCTCTATTTTTCGGCCTGTCCTGACCCGTTTCGTCTTGAAATGAAGCCTGGATGATGTTTTTTAATTTTTTGAATTTTTTTTACATTTATTTTCGAATTTTCTAACTCGGGTCGGGTTGGAACGGATAGGAAGGAAATTTTTTTTCTTCTCGATTTTTCGGCCTGTCCATACCCGTTTCCTCTGAAAATGAATCCTGGGCGATGTGTTTTAATTTTTCGAATTTTTTTGCATATATTTTCGAATTTTCTAACTCGGGTCGGGTTCGAACGGATATGAAGGAAATTTTTTTTCTTCTCCATTTTTCCGCCTGTCCATACCCGTTTCCTTTTGAAGATGAATCCTGGACGATGTGTTTTAATTTTTCGAATTTTTTTGCATTTGTTTTCAAATTTTCTAACTCGGGTCGGGTTCGAACGGATAGGAATGAAATTTTTTTTCTTTTCTATTTTTCGGCCTGTCCATACCCGTTTCCGCTTGAAATGAAGCCTGGATGATTTTTTTTAATTTTTCGAATTTTTTTGCATATATTTTCGAATTTTCTAACTCGGGTCGGGTTCGAACGGATAGGAAGGAAATTTTTTTTCTTCTCTATTTTTCGGCCTGTCCATACCCGTTTCCTCTTGAAATGAAGCCTGGATGATTTTTTTTAATTTTTCGAATTTTTTTGCATATATTTTCGAATTTTCTAACTCGGGTCGGGTTCGAACGGATAGGAAGGAAATTTTTTTTCTTCTCTATTTTTCGGCCTGTCCTGACCCGTTTCGTCTTGAAATCAAGCCTGGATGATGTTTTTTAATTTTTTGAATTTTTTTTGCATTTATTTTCGAATTTTCTAACTCGGGTCGGGTTGGAACGGATAGGAAGGAAATTTTTTTTCTTCTCGATTTTTCGGCCTGTCCATACCCGTTTCCTCTGAAAATGAATCCTGGACGATGTGTTTTAATTTTTCATATTTTTTTGCATATATTTTCGAATTTTCTAACTCGGGTCGGGTTCGAACGGATAGGAAGGAAATTTTTTTTCTTCTCCATTTTTCCGCCTGTCCATACCCGTTTCCTCTTGAAGATGAATCCTGGACGATGTGTTTTAATTTTTCGAATTTTTTTTGCATTTATTTTCGAATTTTCTATCTCGGGTCGGGTTCGAACGGATAGGAAGGAAATTTTTTTTCTTCTCCATTTTTCGGCCTGTCCATACCCGTTTCCTCTTGAAATGAAGCCTGGATGATTTTTTTTAATTTTTCGAATTTTTTTGCATATATTTTCGAATTTTCTAACTCGGGTCGGGTTCGAACGGATAGGAAGGAAATTTTTTTTCTTTTCTATTTTTCGGCCTGTCCATACCCGTTTCCTCTTGAAATGAAGTCTGGATGATTTTTTTTAATGTTTGGAATTTTTTTGCATTTATTTTTGAATTTTCTATCTCAGGTCGGGTTCGAACGGATAGGAAGGAAATTTTTCTTCTTCTCTATTTTTCGGCCTGTCCTGACCCGTTTCGTCTTGAAATGAAGCCCGGATGATGTTTTTTTAATTTTTTGAATTTTTTTTGCATTTATTTTCGAATTTTCTAACTCGGGTCGGGTTGGAACGGATAGGAAGGAAATTTTTTTTCTTCTCTATTTTTCGGCCTGTCCTGACCCGTTTCGTCTTGAAATGAAGCCTGGATGATGTTTTTTAATTTTTTGAATTTTTTTTGCATTTATTTTCGAATTTTCTAACTCGGGTCGGGTTGGAACGGATAGGAAGGAAATTTTTTTTCTTCTCCATTTTTCGGCCTGTCCATACCCGTTTCCTCTTGAAATGAAGCCTGGATGATTTTTTTTAATTTTTCGAATTTTTTTGCATATATTTTCGAATTTTCTATCTCGGGTCGGGTTCGAACGGATAGGAAGGAAATTTTTTTTCTTCTCTATTTTTCGGCCTGTCCTGACCCGTTTCGTCTTGAAATGAAGCCTGGATGATTTTTTTTAATTTTTCGAATTTTTTTGCATATATTTTCGAATTTTCTATCTCGGGTCGGGTTCGAACGGATAGGAAGGAAATTTTTTTTCTTCTCTATTTTTCGGCCTGTCCTGACCCGTTTCGTCTTGAAATGAAGCCTGGATGATTTTTTTTAATTTTTCGAATTTTTTGGCATATATTTTCGAATTTTCTAACTCGGGTCGAGTTCAAACGGATAGGAAGGAAATTTTTTTTCTTCTCTATTTTTCGGCCTGTCCTGACCCGTTTCGTCTTGAAATGAAGCCTGGATGATGTTTTTTTAATTTTTTGAATTTTTTTTGCATTTATTTTCGAATTTTCTAACTCGGGTCGGGTTGGAACGGATAGGAAGGAAATTTTTTTTCTTCTCGATTTTTCGGCCTGTCCATACCCGTTTCCTCTGAAAATGAATCCTGGACGATGTGTTTTAATTTTTCGAATTTTTTTGCATTTATTTTCAAATTTTCTAACTCGGGTCGGGTTCGAACGGATAGGAAGGAAATTTTTTTTCTTCTCTATTTTTCGGCCTGTCCTGACCCGTTTCGTCTTGAAATGAAGCCTAGATGATGTTTTTTAATTTTTTGAATTTTTTTTGCATTTATTTTCGAATTTTCTAACTCGGGTCGGGTTGGAACGGATAGGAAGGAAATTTTTTTTCTTCTCGATTTTTCGGCCTGTCCATACCCGTTTCCTCTGAAAATGAATCCTGGACGATGTGTTTTAATTTTTCGAATTTTTTTGCATATATTTTCGAATTTTCTAACTCGGGTCGGGTTCGAACGGATAGGAAGGAAATTTTTTTTCTTCTCCAATTTTCGGCCTGTCCATACCCGTTTCCTCTGAAAATGAATCCTGGACGATGTGTTTTAATTTTTCGAATTTTTTTGCATATATTTTCGAATTTTCTAACACGGGTCGGGTTATAACGGATAGGAAGGAAATTTTTTTTCTTTTGTAATTTTTGGCCTGTCCATACCCGTTTCCTCTTGAAATGAAGCCTGGATGATTTTTTTTAATTTTTCGAATTTTTTTGCATATATTTTCGAATTTTCTAACTCGGGTCGGGTTCGAACGGATAGGAAGGAAATTTTTTTTCTTCTCTATTTTTCGGCCTGTCCTGACCCGTTTCGTCTTGAAATGAAGCCTGGATGATGTTTTTTAATTTTTTGAATTTTTTTTACATTTATTTTCGAATTTTCTAACTCGGGTCGGGTTGGAACGGATAGGAAGGAAATTTTTTTTCTTCTCGATTTTTCGGCCTGTCCATACCCGTTTCCTCTGAAAATGAATCCTGGGCGATGTGTTTTAATTTTTCGAATTTTTTTGCATATATTTTCGAATTTTCTAACTCGGGTCGGGTTCGAACGGATATGAAGGAAATTTTTTTTCTTCTCCATTTTTCCGCCTGTCCATACCCGTTTCCTTTTGAAGATGAATCCTGGACGATGTGTTTTAATTTTTCGAATTTTTTTGCATTTGTTTTCAAATTTTCTAACTCGGGTCGGGTTCGAACGGATAGGAATGAAATTTTTTTTCTTTTCTATTTTTCGGCCTGTCCATACCCGTTTCCGCTTGAAATGAAGCCTGGATGATTTTTTTTAATTTTTCGAATTTTTTTGCATATATTTTCGAATTTTCTAACTCGGGTCGGGTTCGAACGGATAGGAAGGAAATTTTTTTTCTTTTCTATTTTTCGGCCTGTCCATACCCGTTTCCTCTTGAAATGAAGCCTGGATGATTTTTTTTAATTTTTCGAATTTTTTTGCATATATTTTCGAATTTTCTAACTAGGGTCGGGGTCGAACGGATAGGAAGGAAATTTTTTTTCTTCTCTATTTTTCGGCCTGTCCTGACCCGTTTCGTCTTGAAATGAAGCCTGGATGATGTTTTTTAATTTTTTGAATTTTTTTTGCATTTATTTTCGAATTTTCTAACTCGGGTCGGGTTGGAACGGATAGGAAGGAAATTTTTTTTCTTCTCGATTTTTCGGCCTGTCCATACCCGTTTCCTCTGAAAATGAATCCTGGACGATGTGTTTTAATTTTTCATATTTTTTTGCATATATTTTCGAATTTTCTAACTCGGGTCGGGTTCGAACGGATAGGAAGGAAATTTTTTTTCTTCTCCATTTTTCCGCCTGTCCATACCCGTTTCCTCTTGAAGATGAATCCTGGACGATGTGTTTTAATTTTTCGAATTTTTTTTGCATTTATTTTCGAATTTTCTATCTCGGGTCGGGTTCGAACGGATAGGAAGGAAATTTTTTTTCTTCTCCATTTTTCGGCCTGTCCATACCCGTTTCCTCTTGAAATGAAGCCTGGATGATTTTTTTTAATTTTTCGAATTTTTTGGCATATATTTTCGAATTTTCTAACTCGGGTCGGGTTCGAACGGATAGGAAGGAAATTTTTTTTCTTTTCTATTTTTCGGCCTGTCCATACCCGTTTCCTCTTGAAATGAAGTCTGGATGATTTTTTTTAATGTTTGGAATTTTTTTGCATTTATTTTTGAATTTTCTATCTCAGGTCGGGTTCGAACGGATAGGAAGGAAATTTTTCTTCTTCTCTATTTTTCGGCCTGTCCTGACCCGTTTCGTCTTGAAATGAAGCCCGGATGATGTTTTTTTAATTTTTTGAATTTTTTTTGCATTTATTTTCGAATTTTCTAACTCGGGTCGGGTTCGAACGGATAGGAAGGAAATTTTTTTTCTTCTCTATTTTTCGGCCTGTCCTGACCCGTTTCGTCTTGAAATGAAGCCTGGATGATGTTTTTTAATTTTTTGAATTTTTTTTGCATTTATTTTCGAATTTTCTAACTCGGGTCGGGTTGGAACGGATAGGAAGGAAATTTTTTTTCTTCTCCATTTTTCGGCCTGTCCATACCCGTTTCCTCTTGAAATGAAGCCTGGATGATTTTTTTTAATTTTTCGAATTTTTTTGCATATATTTTCGAATTTTCTATCTCGGGTCGGGTTCGAACGGATAGGAAGGAAATTTTTTTTCTTCTCTATTTTTCGGCCTGTCCTGACCCGTTTCGTCTTGAAATGAAGCCTGGATGATTTTTTTTAATTTTTCGAATTTTTTGGCATATATTTTCGAATTTTCTAACTCGGGTCGGGTTCAAACGGATAGGAAGGAAATTTTTTTTCTTCTCTATTTTTCGACCTGTCCTGACCCGTTTCGTCTTGAAATGAAGCCTGGATGATGTTTTTTTAATTTTTTGAATTTTTTTTGCATTTATTTTCGAATTTTCTAACTCGGGTCGGGTTGGAACGGATAGGAAGGAAATTTTTTTTCTTCTCGATTTTTCGGCCTGTCCATACCCGTTTCCTCTGAAAATGAATCCTGGGCGATGTGTTTTAATTTTTCGAATTTTTTTGCATTTATTTTCAAATTTTCTATTTCGGGTCGGGTTCGAACGGATAGGAAGGAAATTTTTTTTCTTCTCTATTTTTCGGCCTGTCCTGACCCGTTTCGTCTTGAAATGAAGCCTGGATGATGTATTTTAATTTTTTGAATTTTTTTTGCATTTATTTTCGAATTTTCTAACTCGGGTCGGGTTCGAACGGATAGGAAGGAAATTTTTTTTCTTTTCTATTTTTCGGCCTGTCCATACCCGTTTCCTCTTGAAATGAAGCCTGGATGATTTTTTTTAATTTTTCGAATTTTTTTGCATATATTTTCGAATTTTCTAACTCGGGTCGTGTTCGAACGGATAGGAAGGAAATTTTTTTTCTTTTCTATTTTTCGGCCTGTCCATACCCGTTTCCTCTTGAAATGAAGTCTGGATGATTTTTTTTAATGTTTGGAATTTTTTTGCATTTATTTTTGAATTTTCTATCTCAGGTCGGGTTCGAACGGATAGGAAGGAAATTTTTCTTCTTCTCTATTTTTCGGCCTGTCCTGACCCGTTTCGTCTTGAAATGAAGCCCGGATGATGTTTTTTTAATTTTTTGAATTTTTTTTGCATTTATTTTCGAATTTTCTAACTCGGGTCGGGTTGGAACGGATAGGAAGGAAATTTTTTTTCTTCTCTATTTTTCGGCCTGTCCTGACCCGTTTCGTCTTGAAATGAAGCCTGGACGATGTTTTTTAATTTTTTGAATTTTTTTTGCATTTATTTTCGAATTTTCTAACTCGGGTCGGGTTGGAACGGATAGGAAGGAAATTTTTTTTCTTCTCGATTTTTCGGCCTGTCCATACCCTTTTCCTCTGAAAATGAATCCTGGACGATGTGTTTTAATTTTTCGAATTTTTTTGCATATATTTTCGAATTTTCTAACTCGGGTCGGGTTCGAACGGATAGGAAGGAAATTTTTTTTCTTCTCCAATTTTCGGCCTGTCCATACCCGTTTCCTCTGAAAATGAATCCTGGACGATGTGTTTTAATTTTTCGAATTTTTTTGCATATATTTTCGAATTTTCTAACACGGGTCGGGTTCGAACGGATAGGAAGGAAATTTTTTTTCTTTTCTATTTTTCGGCCTGTCCATACCCGTTTCCTCTTGAAATGAAGCCTGGATGATTTTTTTTAATTTTTCGAATTTTTTTGCATATATTTTCGAATTTTCTAACTCGGGTCGGGTTCGAACGGATAGGAAGGAAATTTTTTTTCTTTTCTATTTTTCGGCCTGTCCATACCCGTTTCCTCTTGAAATGAAGCCTGGATGATTTTTTTAAATTTTTCGAATTTTTTTGCATATATTTTCGAATTTTCTAACTCGGGTCGGGTTCGAACGGATAGGAAGGAAATTTTTTTTCTTCTCTATTTTTCGACCTGTCCTGACCCGTTTCGTCTTGAAATGAAGCCTGGATGATGTTTTTTAATTTTTTGAATTTTTTTTGCATTTATTTTCGAATGTTCTAACTCGGGTCGGGTTGGAACGGATAGGAAGGAAATTTTTTTTCTTCTCGATTTTTCGGCCTGTCCATACCCGTTTCCTCTGAAAATGAATCCTGGACGATGTGTTTTAATTTTTCGAATTTTTTTGCATACATTTTCGAATTTTCTAACTCGGGTCGGGTTCGAACGGATAGGAAGGAAATTTTTTTTCTTCTCCAATTTTCAGCCTGTCCATACCCGTTTCCTCTGAAAATGAATCCTGGACGATGTGTTTTAATTTTTCGAATTTTTTTCCATATATTTTCGAATTTTTTAACACGGGTCGGGTTCGAACGGATAGGAAGGAAATTTTTTTTCTTTTCTATTTTTCGGCCTGTCCTTACCCGTTTCATCTTGAAATGAAGCCTGGATGATTTTTTTTAATTTTTCGAATTTTTTTGCATATATTTTCGAATTTTCTAACTCGGGTCGGGTTCGAACGGATAGGAAGGAAATTTTTTTTCTTTTCTATTTTTCGGCCTGTCCATACCCGTTTCCTCTTGAAATGAAGCCTGGATGATTTTTTTTAATTTTTTGAATTTTTTTGCATATATTTTCGAATTTTCTAACTCGGGTCGGGTTCGAACGGATAGGAAGGAAATTTTTTTTCTTCTCTATTTTTCGGCCTGTCCTGACCCGTTTCGTCTTGAAATGAAGCCTGGATGATGTTTTTTAATTTTTTGAATTTTTTTTACATTTATTTTCGAATTTTCTAACTCGGGTCGGGTTGGAACGGATAGGAAGGAAATTTTTTTTCTTCTCGATTTTTCGGCCTGTCCATACCCGTTTCCTCTGAAAATGAATTCTGGACGATGTGTTTTAATTTTTCGAATTTTTTTGCATATATTTTCGAATTTTCTAACTCGGGTCGGGTTCGAACGGATATGAAGGAAATTTTTTTTCTTCTCCATTTTTCCGCCTGTCCATACCCGTTTCCTTTTGAAGATGAATCCTGGACGATGTGTTTTAATTTTTCGAATTTTTTTGCATTTGTTTTCAAATTTTCTAACTCGGGTCGGGTTCGAACGGATAGGAAGGAAATTTTTTTTCTTTTCTATTTTTCGGCCTGTCCATACCCGTTTCCGCTTGAAATGAAGCCTGGATGATTTTTTTTAATTTTTCGAATTTTTTTGCATATATTTTCGAATTTTCTAACTCGGGTCGGGTTCGAACGGATAGGAAGGAAATTTTTTTTCTTTTCTATTTTTCGGCCTGTCCATACCCGTTTCCTCTTGAAATGAAGCCTGGATGATTTTTTTTAATTTTTCGAATTTTTTTGCATATATTTTCGAATTTTCTAACTCGGGTCGGGTTCGAACGGATAGGAAGGAAATTTTTTTTCTTCTCTATTTTTTGGCCTGTCCTGACCCGTTTCGTCTTGAAATGAAGCCTGGATGATGTTTTTTAATTTTTTGAATTTTTTTTGCATTTATTTTCGAATTTTCTAACTCGGGTCGGGTTGGAACGGATAGGAAGGAAATTTTTTTTCTTCTCGATTTTTCGGCCTGTCCATACCCGTTTCCTCTGAAAATGAATCCTGGACGATGTGTTTTAATTTTTCATATTTTTTTGCATATATTTTCGACTTTTCTAACTCGGGTCGGGTTCGAACGGATGAAAAGGAAATTTTTTTTCTTCTCCATTTTTCCGCCTGTCCATACCCGTTTCCTCTTGAAGATGAATCCTGGACGATGTGTTTTAATTTTTCGAATTTTTTTTGCATTTATTTTCGAATTTTCTAACTCGGGTCGGGTTGGAACGGATAGGAAGGAAATTTTTTTTCTTCTCCATTTTTCGGCCTGTCCAAAACCGTTTCTTCTTGAAATGAAGCCTGGATGATTTTTTTTAATTTTTCGAATTTTTTTGCATATATTTTCGAATTTTCTAACTCGGGTCGGGTTCGAACGGATAGGAAGGAAATTTTTTTTCTTTTCTATTTTTCGGCCTGTCCATACCCGTTTCCTCTTGAAATGAAGTCTGGATGATTTTTTTTAATGTTTGGAATTTTTTTGCATTTATTTTTGAATTTTCTATCTCTGGTCGGGTTCGAACGGATAGGAAGGAAATTTTTCTTCTTCTCTATTTTTCGGCCTGTCCTGACCCGTTTCATCTTGAAATGAAGCCCGGATGATGTTTTTTTAGTTTTTTGTATTTTTTTTGCATTTATTTTCGAATGTTCTAACTCGGGTCGGGTTGGAACGGATAGGAAGGAAATTTTTTTTCTTCTCTATTTTTCGGCCTGTCCATACCCGTTTCCTCTTGAAATGAAGCCTGGATGATTTTTTTTAATTTTTCGAATTTTTTTGCATATATTTTTGAATTTTCTTTCTCGGGTCGGGTTCGAACGGATAAGAAGGAAATTTTTTTTCTTCTCTATTTTTCGGCCTGTCCTGATCCTTTTCGTCTTGAAATGAAGCCTGGATGATGTTTTTTAATTTTTTGAATTTTTTTTTGCATTTATTTTCGAATTTTCTAACTCGGGTCGGGTTGGAACGGATAGGAAGGAAATTTTTTTTCTTCTCCATTTTTCGGCCTGTCCATACCCGTTTCCTCTTGAAATGAAGCCTGGATGATTTTTTTTAATTTTTCGAATTTTTTTGCATATATTTTCGAATTTTCTATCTCGGGTCGGGTTCGAACGGATAGGAAGGAAATTTTTTTTCTTCTCGATTTTTCGGCCTGTCCATACCCGTTTCCTCTGAAAATGAATCCTGGACGATGTGTTTTAATTTTTCGAATTTTTTTGCATTTATTTTCAAATTTTCTAACTCGGGTCGGGTTCGAACGGATAGGAAGGAAATTTTTTTTCTTCTCTATTTTTCGGCCTGTCCTGACCCGTTTCGTCTTGAAATGAAGCCTGGATGATGTTTTTTAATTTTTTGAATTTTTTTTGCATTTATTTTCGAATTTTCTAACTCGGGTCGGGTTGGAACGGATAGGAAGGAAATTTTTTTTCTTCTCGATTTTTCGGCCTGTCCATACCCGTTTCCTCTGAAAATGAATCCTGGACGATGTGTTTTAATTTTTCGAATTTTTTTGCATATATTTTCGAATTTTCTAACTCGGGTCGGGTTCGAACGGATAGGAAGGAAATTTTTTTTCTTCTCCAATTTTCGGCCTGTCCATACCCGTTTCCTCTGAAAATGAATCCTGGACGATGTGTTTTAATTTTTCGAATTTTTTTGCATATAATTTCGAATTTTCTAACACGGGTCGGGTTATAACGGATAGGAAGGAAATTTTTTTTCTTTTGTAATTTTCGGCCTGTCCATACCCGTTTCCTCTTGAAATGAAGCCTGGATGATTTTTTTTAATTTTTCGAATTTTTTTGCATATATTTTCGAATTTTCTAACTCGGGTCGGGTTCGAACGGATAGGAAGGAAATTTTTTTTCTTCTCTATTTTTCGGCCTGTCCTGACCCGTTTCGTCTTGAAATGAAGCCTGGATGATGTTTTTTAATTTTTTGAATTTTTTTTACATTTATTTTCGAATTTTCTAACTCGGGTCGTGTTGGAACGGATAGGAAGGAAATTTTTTTTCTTCTCGATTTTTCGGCCTGTCCATACCCGTTTCCTCTGAAAATGAATCCTGGACGATGTGTTTTAATTTTTCGAATTTTTTTGCATATATTTTCGAATTTTCTAACTCGGGTCGGGTTCGAACGGATATGAAGGAAATTTTTTTTCTTCTCCATTTTTCCGCCTGTCCATACCCGTTTCCTTTTGAAGATGAATCCTGGACGATGTGTTTTAATTATTCGAATTTTTTTGCATTTGTTTTCAAATTTTCTAACTCGGGTCGGGTTCGAACGGATAGGAATGAAATTTTTTTTCTTTTCTATTTTTCGGCCTGTCCATACCCGTTTCCGCTTGAAATGAAGCCTGGATGATTTTTTTTAATTTTTCGAATTTTTTTGCATATATTTTCGAATTTTCTAACTCGGGTCGGGTTCGAACGGATAGGAAGGAAATTTTTTTTCTTTTCTATTTTTCGGCCTGTCCATACCCGTTTCCTCTTGAAATGAAGCCTGGATGATTTTTTTTAATTTTTCGAATTTTTTTGCATATATTTTCGAATTTTCTAACTCGGGTCGGGTTCGAACGGATAGGAAGGAAATTTTTTTTCTTCTCTATTTTTCGGCCTGTCCTGACCCGTTTCGTCTTGAAATCAAGCCTGGATGATGTTTTTTAATTTTTTGAATTTTTTTTGCATTTATTTTCGAATTTTCTAACTCGGGTCGGGTTGGAACGGATTGGAAGGAAATTTTTTTTCTTCTCGATTTTTCGGCCTGTCCATACCCGTTTCCTCTGAAAATGAATCCTGGACGATGTGTTTTAATTTTTCATATTTTTTTGCATATATTTTCGAATTTTCTAACTCGGGTCGGGTTCGAACGGATAGGAAGGAAATTTTTTTTCTTCTCCATTTTTCCGCCTGTCCATACCCGTTTCCTCTTGAAGATGAATCCTGGACGATGTGTTTTAATTTTTCGAATTTTTTTTGCATTTATTTTCGAATTTTCTAACTCGGGTCGGGTTGGAACGGATAGGAAGGAAATTTTTTTTCTTCTCCATTTTTCGGCCTGTCCATACCCGTTTCCTCTTGAAATGAAGCCTGGAATATTTTTTTTAATTTTTCGAATTTTTTTGCATATATTTTCGAATTTTCTAACTCGGGTCGGGTTCGAACGGATAGGAAGGAAATTTTTTTTCTTTTCTATTTTTCGGCCTGTCCATACCCGTTTCCTCTTGAAATGAAGTCTGGATGATTTTTTTTAATGTTTGAATTTTTTTTGCATTTATTTTCGAATTTTCTAACTCGGGTCGGGTTGGAACGGATAGGAAGGAAATTTTTTTTCTTCTCGATTTTTCGGCCTGTCCATACCCGTTTCCTCTGAAAATGAATCCTGGACGATGTGTTTTAATTTTTCGAATTTTTTTGCATTTATTTTCAAATTTTCTAACTCGGGTCGGGTTCGAACGGATAGGAAGGAAATTTTTTTTCTTCTCTATTTTTCGCCCTGTCCTGACCCGTTTCGTCTTGAAATGAAGCCTGGATGATGTATTTTAATTTTTTGAATTTTTTTTGCATTTATTTTCGAATTTTCTAACTCGGGTCGGGTTCGAACGGATAGGAAGGAAATTTTTTTTCTTTTCTATTTTTCGGCCTGTCCATACCCGTTTCCTCTTGAAATGAAGCCTGGATGATTTTTTTTAATTTTTCGAATTTTTTTGCATATGTTTTTGAATTTTCTATCTCGGGTCGGGTTCGAATGGATAAGAAGGAAATTTTTTTTCTTCTCTATTTTTCGGCCTGTCCTGACCCGTTTCGTCTTGAAATGAAGCCTGGATGATGTTTTTTAATTTTTTGAATTTTTTTTGCATTTATTTTCGAATTTTCTAACTCGGGTCGGGTTGGAACGGATAGGAAGGAAATTTTTTTTCTTCTCCATTTTTCGGCCTGTCCATACCCGTTTCCTCTTGAAATGAAGCCTGGATGATTTTTTTTAATTTTTCGAATTTTTTTGCATATATTTTCGAATTTTCTATCTCGGGTCGGGTTCGAACGGATAGGAAGGAAATTTTTTTTCTTCTCTATTTTTCGGCCTGTCCTGACCCGTTTCGTCTTGAAATGAAGCCTGGATGATTTTTTTTAATTTTTCGAATTTTTTGGCAAATATTTTCGAATTTTCTAACTCGGGTCGGGTTCAAACGGATAGGAAGGAAATTTTTTTTCTTCTCTATTTTTCGGCCTGTCCTGACCCGTTTCGTCTTGAAATGAAGCCTGGATGATGTTTTTTTAATTTTTTTGTATTTTTTTTGCATTTATTTTCGAATTTTCTAACTCGGGTCGGGTTGGAACGGATAGGAAGGAAATTTTTTTTCTTCTCGATTTTTCGGCCTGTCCATACCCGTTTCCTCTGAAAATGAATCCTGGACGATGTGTTTTAATTTTTCGAATTTTTTTGCATTTATTTTCAAATTTTCTAACTCGGGTCGGGTTCGAACGGATAGGAAGGAAATTTTTTTTCTTCTCTATTTTTCGGCCTGTCCTGACCCGTTTCGTCTTGAAATGAAGCCTGGATGATGTTTTTTAATTTTTTGAATTTTTTTTGCATTTATTTTCGAATTTTCTAACTCGGGTCGGGTTGGAACGGATAGGAAGGAAATTTTTTTTCTTCTCGATTTTTCGGCCTGTCCATACCCGTTTCCTCTGAAAATGAATCCTGGACGATGTGTTTTAATTTTTCGAATTTTTTTGCATATATTTTCGAATTTTCTAACTCGGGTCGGGTTCGAACGGATAGGAAGGATATTTTTTTTCTTTTCCAATTTTCGGCCTGTCCATACCCGTTTCCTCTGAAAATGAATCCTGGACGATGTGTTTTAATTTTTCGAATTTTTTTGCATATATTTTCGAATTTTCTAACACGGGTCGGGTTATAACGGATAGGAAGGAAATTTTTTTTCTTTTCTATTTTTCGGCCTGTCCATACCCGTTTCCTCTTGAAATGAAGCCTGGATGATTTTTTTTAATTTTTAGAATTTTTTTGCATATATTTTCGAATTTTCTAACTCGGGTCGGGTTCGAACGGATAGGAAGGAAATTTTTTTTCTTCTCTATTTTTCGGCCTGTCCTGACCCGTTTCGTCTTGAAATGAAGCCTGGATGATGTTTTTTAATTTTTTGAATTTTTTTTGCATTTATTTTCGAATTTTCTAACTCGGGTCGGGTTGGAACGGATAGGAAGGAAATTTTTTTTCTTCTCCATTTTTCGGCCTGTCCATACCCGTTTCCTCTTGAAATGAAGCCTGGAATATTTTTTTTAATTTTTCGAATTTTTTTGCATATATTTTCGAATTTTCTAACTCGGGTCGGGTTCGAACGGATAGGAAGGAAATTTTTTTTCTTTTCTATTTTTCGGCCTGTCCATACCCGTTTCCTCTTGAAATGAAGTCTGGATGATTTTTTTTAATGTTTGGAATTTTTTTGCATTTATTTTTGAATTTTCTAACTCGGGTCGGGTTCGAACGGATAGGAAGGAAATTTTTCTTCTTCTCTATTTTTCGGCCTGTCCTGACCCGTTTCGTCTTGAAATGAAGCCCGGATGATGTTTTTTTAATTTTTTGAATTTTTTTTGCATTTATTTTCGAATTTTCTAACTCGGGTCGGGTTGGAACGGATAGGAAGGAAATTTTTTTTCTTCTCTATTTTTCGGCCTGTCCTGACCCGTTTCGTCTTGAAATGAAGCCTGGATGATGTTTTTTAATTTTTTGAATTTTTTTTGCATTTATTTTCGAATTTTCTAACTCGGGTCGGGTTGGAACGGATAGGAAGGAAATTTTTTTTCTTCTCTATTTTTCGGCCTGTCCTGACCCGTTTCGTCTTGAAATGAAGCCTGGATGATGTTTTTTTAATTTTTTGAATTTTTTTTGCATTTATTTTCGAATTTTCTAACTCGGGTCGGGTTGGAACGGATAGGAAGGAAATTTTTTTTCTTCTCGATTTTTCGGCCTGTCCATACCCGTTTCCTCTGAAAATGAATCCTGGACGATGTGTTTTAATTTTTCGAATTTTTTTGCATTTATTTTCAAATTTTCTAACTCGGGTCGGGTTCGAACGGATAGGAAGGAAATTTTTTTTCTTCTCTATTTTTCGCCCTGTCCTGACCCGTTTCGTCTTGAAATGAAGCCTGGATGATGTATTTTAATTTTTTGAATTTTTTTTGCATTTATTTTCGAATTTTCTAACTCGGGTCGGGTTCGAACGGATAGGAAGGAAATTTTTTTTCTTTTCTATTTTTCGGCCTGTCCATACCCGTTTCCTCTTGAAATGAAGCCTGGATGATTTTTTTTAATTTTTCGAATTTTTTTGCATATATTTTTGAATTTTCTATCTCGGGTCGGGTTCGAACGGATAAGAAGGAAATTTTTTTTCTTCTCTATTTTTCGGCCTGTCCTGACCCGTTTCGTCTTGAAATGAAGCCTGGATGATGTTTTTTAATTTTTTGAATTTTTTTTGCATTTATTTTCGAATTTTCTAACTCGGGTCGGGTTGGAACGGATAGGAAGGAAATTTTTTTTCTTCTCCATTTTTCGGCCTGTCCATACCCGTTTCCTCTTGAAATGAAGCCTGGATGATTTTTTTTAATTTTTCGAATTTTTTTGCATATATTTTCGAATTTTCTATCTCGGGTCGGGTTCGAACGGATAGGAAGGAAATTTTTTTTCTTCTCTATTTTTCGGCCTGCCCTGACCCGTTTCGTCTTGAAATGAAGCCTGGATGATTTTTTTTAATTTTTCGAATTTTTTGGCAAATATTTTCGAATTTTCTAACTCGGGTCGGGTTCAAACGGATAGGAAGGAAATTTTTTTTCTTCTCTATTTTTCGGCCTGTCCTGACCCGTTTCGTCTTGAAATGAAGCCTGGATGATGTTTTTTTAATTTTTTTGTATTTTTTTTGCATTTATTTTCGAATTTTCTAACTCGGGTCGGGTTGGAACGGATAGGAAGGAAATTTTTTTTTCTTCTCGATTTTTCGGCCTGTCCATACCCGTTTCCTCTGAAAATGAATCCTGGACGATGTGTTTTAATTTTTCGAATTTTTTTGCATTTATTTTCAAATTTTCTAACTCGGGTCGGGTTCGAACGGATAGGAAGGAAATTTTTTTTCTTCTCTATTTTTCGGCCTGTCCTGACCCGTTTCGTCTTGAAATGAAGCCTGGATGATGTTTTTTAATTTTTTGAATTTTTTTTGCATTTATTTTCGAATTTTCTAACTCGGGTCGGGTTGGAACGGATAGGAAGGAAATTTTTTTTCTTCTCGATTTTTCGGCCTGTCCATACCCGTTTCCTCTGAAAATGAATCCTGGACGATGTGTTTTAATTTTTCGAATTTTTTTGCATATATTTTCGAATTTTCTAACTCGGGTCGGGTTCGAACGGATAGGAAGGAAATTTTTTTTCTTTTCCAATTTTCGGCCTGTCCATACCCGTTTCCTCTGAAAATGAATCCTGGACGATGTGTTTTAATTTTTCGAATTTTTTTGCATATATTTTCGAATTTTCTAACACGGGTCGGGTTATAACGGATAGGAAGGAAATTTTTTTTCTTTTCTATTTTTCGGCCTGTCCATACCCGTTTCCTCTTGAAATGAAGCCTGGATGATTTTTTTTAATTTTTCGAATTTTTTTGCATATATTTTCGAATTTTCTAACTCGGGTCGGGTTCGAACGGATAGGAAGGAAATTTTTTTTCTTTTCTATTTTTCGGCCTGTCCATACCCGTTTCCTCTTGAAATGAAGCCTGGATGATTTTTTTTAATTTTTCGAATTTTTTTGCATATATTTTCGAATTTTCTAACTCGGGTCGGGTTCGAACGGATAGGAAGGAAATTTTTTTTCTTCTCTATTTTTCGGCCTGTCCTGACCCGTTTCGTCTTGAAATGAAGCCTGGATGATGTTTTTTAATTTTTTGAACTTTTTTTGCATTTATTTTCGAATTTTCTAACTCGGGTCGGGTTGGAACGGATAGGAAGGAAATTTTTTTTCTTCTCGATTTTTCGGCCTGTCCATACCCGTTTCCTCTGAAAATGAATCCTGGACGATGTGTTTTAATTTTTCGAATTTTTTTGCATATATTTTCGAATTTTCTAACTCGGGTCGGGTTCGAACGGATAGGAAGGAAATTTTTTTTCTTCTCCATTTTTCCGCCTGTCCATACCCGTTTCCTCTTGAAGATGAATCCTGGACGATGTGTTTTAATTTTTCGAATTTTTTTGCATTTGTTTTCAAATTTTCTAACTCGGGTCGGGTTGGAACGGATAGGAAGGAAATTTTTTTTCTTCTCTATTTTTTGGCCTGTCCTGACCCGTTTCATCATGAAATGAAGCCTGGATGATGTTTTTTAATTTTTTGAATTTTTTTTGCATTTATTTTCGAATTTTCTAACTCGGGTCGGGTTGGAACGGATAGGAAAGAAATTTTTTTTCTTCTCCATTTTTCGGCCTGTCCATACCCGTTTCCTCTTGAAATGAAGCCTGGATGATTTTTTTTAATTTTTCGAATTTTTTTGCATATATTTTCGAATTTTCTAACTCGGGTCGGGTTCGAACGGATAGGAAGGAAATTTTTTTTCTTTTCTATTTTTCGGCCTATCCATACCCGTTTCCTCTTGAAATGAAGTCTGGATGATTTTTTTTAATGTTTGGAATTTTTTTGCATTTATTTTTGAATTTTCTATCTCAGGTCGGGTTCGAACGGATAGGAAGGAAATTTCTCTTCTTCTCTATTTTTCAGCCTGTCCTGACCCGTTTCGTCTTGAAATGAAGCCCGGATGATGTTTTTTTAATTTTTGAATTTTTTTTGCATTTATTTTCGAATTTTCTAACTCGGGTCGGGTTGGAACGGATAGGAAGGAAATTTTTTTTCTTCTCGATTTGTCGGCCTGTCCATACCCGTTTCCTCTGAAAATGAATCCTGGACGATGTGTTTTAATTTTTCGAATTTTTTTGCATTTATTTTCAAATTTTCTAACTCGGGTCGGGTTCGAACGGATAGGAAGGAAATTTTTTTTCTTCTCTATTTTTCGGCCTGTCCTGACCCGTTTCGTCTTGAAATGAAGCCTGGATGATGTATTTTAATTTTTTGAATTTTTTTTGCATTTATTTTCGAATTTTCTAACTCGGGTCGGGTTCGAACGGATAGGAAGGAAATTTTTTTTCTTTTCTATTTTTCGGCCTGTCCATACCCGTTTCCTCTTGAAATGAAGCCTGGATGATTTTTTTTTTAATTTTTCGAATTTTTTTGCATATATTTTCGAATTTTCTATCTCGGGTCGGGTTCGAACGGATAAAGAAGGAAATTTTTTTTCTTCTCTATTTTTCGGCCTGTCCTGACCCGTTTCGTCTTGAAATGAAGCCTGGATGATTTTTTTTAATTTTTTGAATTTTTTTTGCATTTATTTTCGAATTTTCTAACTCGGGTCGGGTTGAAACGGATAGGAGGAAATTTTTTTTCTTCTCCATTTTTCGGCCTGTCCATACCCGTTTCCTCTTGAAATGAAGCCTGGATGATTTTTTTTAATTTTTCGAATTTTTTTGCATATATTTTCGAATTTTCTATCTCGGGTCGGGTTCGAACGGATAGGAAGGAAATTTTTTTTCTTCTCTATTTTTCGGCCTGTCCTGACCCGTTTCGTCTTGAAATGAAGCCTGGATGATTTTTTTTAATTTTTCAAATTTTTTGGCATATATTTTCGAATTTTCTAACTCGGGTCGGGTTCAAACGGATAGGAAGGAAATTTTTTTTCTTCTCTATTTTTCGGCCTGTCCTGACCCGTTTCGTCTTGAAATGAAGCCTGGATGATGTTTTTTTAATTTTTTGAATTTTTTTTGCATTTATTTTCGAATTTTCTAACTCGGGTCGGGTTGGAACGGATAGGAAGGAAATTTTTTTTCTTCTCGATTTTTCGGCCTGTCCATACCCGTTTCCTCTGAAAATGAATCCTGGACGATGTGTTTTAATTTTTCGAATTTTTTTGCATTTATTTTCAAATTTTCTAACTCGGGTCGGGTTCGAACGGATAGGAAGGAAATTTTTTTTCTTCTCTATTTTTCGGCCTGTCCTGACCCGTTTCGTCTTGAAATGAAGCCTGGATGATGTATTTTAATTTTTTGAATTTTTTTGCATTTATTTTCGAATTTTCTAACTCGGGTCGGGTTCGAACGGATAGGAAGGAAATTTTTTTTCTTTTCTATTTTTCGGCCTGTCCATACCCGTTTCCTCTTGAAATGAAGCCTGGATGATTTTTTTTAATTTTTCGAATTTTTTTGCATATATTTTCGAATTTTCTATCTCGGGTCGGGTTTGAACGGATAGGAAGGAAATTTTTTTTCTTCTCTATTTTTCGGCCTGTCCTGACCCGTTTCGTCTTGAAATGAAGCCTGGATGATGTTTTTTAATTTTTTGAATTTTTTTTGCATTTATTTTCGAATTTTCTAACTCGGGTCGGGTTGGAACGGATAGGAAGGAAATTTTTTTTCTTCTCCATTTTTCGGCCTGTCCATACCCGTTTCCTCTTGAAATGAAGCCTGGATGATTTTTTTTTAATTTTTCGAATTTTTTTGCATATATTTTCGAATTTTCTATCTCGGGTCGGGTTCGAACGGATAGGAAGGAAATTTTTTTTCTTCTCTATTTTTCGGCCTGTCCTGACCCGTTTCGTCTTGAAATGAAGCCTGGATGATTTTTTTTAATTTTTCAAATTTTTTGGCATATATTTTCGAATTTTCTAACTCGGGTCGGGTTCAAACGATAGGAAGGAAATTTTTTTTTCTTCTCTATTTCTCGGCCTTTCCTGACCCGTTTCGTCTTGAAATGAAGCCTGGATGATGTTTTTTTAATTTTTTGAATTTTTTTTGCATTTATTTTCGAATTTTCTAACTCGGGTCGGGTTGGAACGGATAGGAAGGAAATTTTTTTTCTTCTCGATTTTTCGGCCTGTCCATACCCGTTTCCTCTGAAAATGAATCCTGGACGATGTGTTTTAATTTTTCGAATTTTTTTGCATTTATTTTCAAATTTTCTAACTCGGGTCGGGTTCGAACGGATAGGAAGGAAATTTTTTTTCTTCTCTATTTTTCGGCCTGTCCTGACCCGTTTCGTCTTGAAATGAAGCCTGGATGATGTATTTTAATTTTTTGAATTTTTTTGCATTTATTTTCGAATTTTCTAACTCGGGTCGGGTTCGAACGGATAGGAAGGAAATTTTTTTTCTTTTCTATTTTTCGGCCTGTCCATACCCGTTTCCTCTTGAAATGAAGCCTGGATGATTTTTTTTAATTTTTTCGAATTTTTTTGCATATATTTTCGAATTTTCTAACTCGGGTCGGGTTTGAACGGATAGGAAGGAAATTTTTTTTCTTCTCTATTTTTCGGCCTGTCCTGACCCGTTTCGTCTTGAAATGAGCCTGGATGATGTTTTTTAATTTTTTGAATTTTTTTTGCATTTATTTTCGAATTTTCTAACTTGGGTCGGGTTGGAACGGATAGGAAGGAAATTTTTTTTCTTCTCCATTTTTCGGCCTGTCCATACCCGTTTCCTCTTGAAATGAAGCCTGGATGATTTTTTTTAATTTTTCGAATTTTTTTGCATATATTTTCGAATTTTCTAACTCGGGTCGTGTTCGAACGGATAGGAAGGAAATTTTTTTTCTTTTCTATTTTTCGGCCTGTCCATACCCGTTTCCTCTTGAAATGAAGTCTGGATGATTTTTTTTAATGTTTGGAATTTTTTTGCATTTATTTTTGAATTTTCTATCTCAGGTCGGGTTCGAACGGATAGGAAGGAAATTTTTCTTCTTCTCTATTTTTCGGCCTGTCCTGACCCGTTTCGTCTTGAAATGAATCCCGGATGATGTTTTTTTAATTTTTTGAATTTTTTTTGCATTTATTTTCGAATTTTCTAACTCGGGTCGGGTTGGAACGGATAGGAAGGAAATTTTTTTTCTTCTCTATTTTTCGGCCTGTCCTGACCCGTTTCGTCTTGAAATGAAGCCTGGATGATGTTTTTTAATTTTTTGAATTTTTTTTGCATTTATTTTCGAATTTTCTAACTCGGGTCGGGTTGGAACGGATAGGAAGGAAATTTTTTTTCTTCTAGATTTTTCGGCCTGTCAATACCCGTTTCCTCTGAAAATGAATCCTGGACGATGTGTTTTAATTTTTCGAATTTTTTTGCATATATTTTCGAATTTTCTAACTCGGGTCGGGTTCGAACGGATAGGAAGGAAATTTTTTTTCTTCTCCAATTTTCGGCCTGTCCATACCCGTTTCCTCTGAAAATGAATCCTGGACGATGTGTTTTAATTTTTCGAATTTTTTTGCATATATTTTCGAATTTTCTAACACGGGTCGGGTTCGAACGGATAGGAAGGAAATTTTTTTTCTTTTCTATTTTTCGGCCTGTCCATACCCGTTTCCTCTTGAAATGAAGCCTGGATGATTTTTTTTAATTTTTCGAATTTTTTTGCATATATTTTCGAATTTTCTAACTCGGGTCGGGTTCGAACGGATAGGAAGGAAATTTTTTTTCTTTTCTATTTTTCGGCCTGTCCATACCCGTTTCCTCTTGAAATGAAGCCTGGATGATTTTTTTTAATTTTTCGAATTTTTTTGCATATATTTTCGAATTTTCTAACTCGGGTCGTGTTCGAACGGATAGGAAGGAAATTTTTTTTCTTTTCTATTTTTCGGCCTGTCCATACCCGTTTCCTCTTGAAATGAAGTCTGGATGATTTTTTTTAATGTTTGGAATTTTTTTGCATTTATTTTTGAATTTTCTATCTCAGGTCGGGTTCGAACGGATAGGAAGGAAATTTTTCTTCTTCTCTATTTTTCGGCCTGTCCTGACCCGTTTCGTCTTGAAATGAAGCCCGGATGATGTTTTTTTAATTTTTTGAATTTTTTTTGCATTTATTTTTGAATTTTCTAACTCGGGTCGGGTTGGAACGGATAGGAAGGAAATTTTTTTTCTTCTCTATTTTTCGGCCTGTCCTGACCCGTTTCGTCTTGAAATGAAGCCTGGATGATGTTTTTTAATTTTTTGAATTTTTTTTGCATTTATTTTCGAATTTTCTAACTCGGGTCGGGTTGGAACGGATAGGAAGGAAATTTTTTTTCTTCTCGATTTTTCGGCCTGTCCATACCCGTTTCCTCTGAAAATGAATCCTGGACGATGTGTTTTAATTTTTCGAATTTTTTTGCATATATTTTCGAATTTTCTAACTCGGGTCGGGTTCGAACGGATAGGAAGGAAATTTTTTTTCTTCTCCAATTTTCGGCCTGTCCATACCGGTTTCCTCTGAAAATGAATCCTGGACGATGTGTTTTAATTTTTCGAATTTTTTTGCATATATTTTCGAATTTTCTAACACGGGTCGGGTTCGAACGGATAGGAAGGAAATTTTTTTTCTTTTCTATTTTTCGGCCTGTCCATACCCGTTTCCTCTTGAAATGAAGCCTGGATGATTTTTTTTAATTTTTCGAATTTTTTTGCATATATTTTCGAATTTTCTAACTCGGGTCGGGTTCGAACGGATAGGAAGGAAATTTTTTTTCTTTTCTATTTTTCGGCCTGTCCATACCCGTTTCCTCTTGAAATGAAGCCTGGATGATTTTTTTTAATTTTTCGAATGTTTTTGCATATATTTTCGAATTTTCTAACTCGGGTCGGGTTCGAACGGATAGGAAGGAAATTTTTTTTCTTCTCTATTTTTCGGCCTGTCCTGACCCGTTTCGTCTTGAAATGAAGCCTGGATGATGTTTTTTAATTTTTTGAATTTTTTTTGCATTTATTTTCGAATTTTCTAACTCGGGTCGGGTTGGAACGGATAGGAAGGAAATTTTTTTTCTTCTCGATTTTTCGGCCTGTCCATACCCGTTTCCTCTGAAAATGAATCCTGGATGATGTGTTTTAATTTTTCGAATTTTTTTGCATATATTTTCGAATTTTCTAACTCGGGTCGAGTTCGAACGGATAGGAAGGAAATTTTTTTTCTTCTCCAATTTTCGGCCTGTCCATACCCGTTTCCTCTGAAAATGAATCCTGGACGATGTGTTTTAATTTTTCGAATTTTTTTGCATATATTTTCGAATTTTCTAACACGGGTCGGGTTCGAACGGATAGGAAGGAAATTTTTTTTCTTTTCTATTTTTCGGCCTGTCCATACCCGTTTCCTCTTGAAATGAAGCCCGGATGATTTTTTTTAATTTTTCGAATTTTTTTGCATATATTTTCGAATTTTCTAACTCGGGTCGGGTTCGAACGGATAGGAAGGAAATTTTTTTTCTTTTCTATTTTTCGGCCTGTCCATACCCGTTTCCTCTTGAAATGAAGCCTGGATGATTTTTTTTAATTTTTCGAATTTTTTTGCATATATTTTCGAATTTTCTAACTCGGGTCGGGTTCGAACGGATAGGAAGGAAATTTTTTTTCTTCTCTATTTTTCGGCCTGTCCTGACCCGTTTCGTCTTGAAATGAAGCCTGGATGATGTTTTTTAATTTTTTGAATTTTTTTTGCATTTATTTTCGAATTTTCTAACTCGGGTCGGGTTGGAACGGATAGGAAGGAAATTTTTTTTCTTCTCGATTTTTCGGCCTGTCCATACCCGTTTCCTCTGAAAATGAATCCTGGACGATGTGTTTTAATTTTTCGAATTTTTTTGCATATATTTTCGAATTTTCTAACTCGGGTCGGGTTCGAACGGATAGGAAGGAAATTTTTTTTCTTCTCGATTTTTCGGCCTGTCCATACCCGTTTCCTCTGAAAATGAATCCTGGACGATGTGTTTTAATTTTTCGAATTTTTTTGCATTTATTTTCAAATTTTCTAACTCGGGTCGGGTTCGAACGGATAGGAAGGAAATTTTTTTTCTTCTCTATTTTTCGGCCTGTCCTGACCCGTTTCGTCTTGAAATGAAGCCTGGATGATGTATTTTAATTTTTTGAATTTTTTTGCATTTATTTTCGAATTTTCTAACTCGGGTCGGGTTCGAACGGATAGGAAGGAAATTTTTTTTCTTTTCTATTTTTCGGCCTGTCCATACCCGTTTCCTCTTGAAATGAAGCCTGGATGATTTTTTTTAATTTTTCGAATTTTTTTGCATATATTTTCGAATTTTCTATCTCGGGTCGGGTTCGAACGGATAGGAAGGAAATTTTTTTTCTTCTCTATTTTTCGGAATGTCCTGACCCGTTTCGTCTTGAAATGAAGCCTGGATGATGTTTTTTAATTTTTTGAATTTTTTTTGCATTTATTTTCGAATTTTCTAACTTGGGTCGGGTTGGAACGGATAGGAAGGAAATTTTTTTTCTTCTCCATTTTTCGGCCTGTCCATACCCGTTTCCTCTTGAAATGAAGCCTGGATGATTTTTTTTAATTTTTCGAATTTTTTTGCATATATTTTCGAATTTTCTAACTCGGGTCGTGTTCGAACGGATAGGAAGGAAATTTTTTTTCTTTTCTATTTTTCGGCCTGTCCATACCCGTTTCCTCTTGAAATGAAGTCTGGATGATTTCTTTTAATGTTTGGAATTTTTTTGCATTTATTTTTGAATTTTCTATCTCAGGTCGGGTTGGAACGGATAGGAAGGAAATTTTTCTTCTTCTCTATTTTTCGGCCTGTCCTGACCCGTTTCGTCTTGAAATGAATCCCGGATGATGTTTTTTTAATTTTTTGAATTTTTTTTGCATTTATTTTCGAATTTTCTAACTCGGGTCGGGTTGGAACGGATAGGAAGGAAATTTTTTTTCTTCTCTATTTTTCGGCCTGTCCTGACCCGTTTCGTCTTGAAATGAAGCCTGGATGATGTTTTTTAATTTTTTGAATTTTTTTTTCATTTATTTTCGAATTTTCTAACTCGGGTCGGGTTGGAACGGATAGGAAGGAAATTTTTTTTCTTCTCGATTTTTCGGCCTGTCCATACCCGTTTCCTCTGAAAATGAATCCTGGACGATGTGTTTTAATTTTTCGAATTTTTGTCATATATTTTCGAATTTTCTAACTCGGGTCGGGTTGGAACGGATAGGAAGGAAATTTTTTTTCTTCTCGATTTTTCGGCCTGTCCATACCCGTTTCCTCTGAAAATGAATCCTGGACGATGTGTTTTAATTTTTCGAATTTTTTTGCATTTATTTTCAAATTTTCTAACTCGGGTCGGGTTCGAACGGATAGGAAGGAAATTTTTTTTCTTCTCTATTTTTCGGCCTGTCCTGACCCGTTTCGTCTTGAAATGAAGCCTGGATGATGTTTTTTAATTTTTTGAATTTTTTTTGCATTTATTTTCGAATTTTCTAACTCGGGTCGGGTTCGAACGGATAGGAAGGAAATTTTTTTTCTTTTCTATTTTTCGGCCTGTCCATACCCGTTTCCTCTTGAAATGAAGCCTGGATGATTTTTTTTAATTTTTCGAATTTTTTTGCATATATTTTCGAATTTTCTATCTCGGGTCGGGTTCGAACGGATAAGAAGGAAATTTTTTTTCTTCTCTATTTTTCGGCCTGTCCTGACCCGTTTCGTCTTGAAATGAAGCCTGGATGATGTTTTTTAATTTTTTGAATTTTTTTTGCATTTATTTTCGAATTTTCTAACTCGGGTCGGGTTGGAACGGATAGGAAGGAAATTTTTTTTCTTCTCCATTTTTCGGCCTGTCCATACCCGTTTCCTCTTGAAATGAAGCCTGGATGATTTTTTTTAATTTTTCGAATTTTTTTGCATATATTTTCGAATTTTCTATCTCGGGTCGGGTTCGAACGGATAGGAAGGAAATTTTTTTTCTTCTCTATTTTTCGGCCTGTCCTGACCCGTTTCGTCTTGAAATGAAGCCTGGATGATTTTTTTTAATTTTTCGAATTTTTTGGCATATATTTTCGAATTTTCTAACTCGGGTCGGGTTCAAACGGATAGGAAGGAAATTTTTTTTCTTCTCTATTTTTCGGCCTGTCCTGACCCGTTTCGTTTTGAAATGAAGCCTGGATGATGTTTTTTTAATTTTTTGAATTTTTTTTGCATTTATTTTCGAATTTTCTAACTCGGGTCGGGTTGGAACGGATAGGAAGGAAATTTTTTTTCTTCTCGATTTTTCGGCCTGTCCATACCCGTTTCCTCTGAAAATGAATCCTGGACGATGTGTTTTAATTTTTCGAATTTTTTTGCATTTATTTTCAAATTTTCTAACTCGGGTCGGGTTCGAACGGATAGGAAGGAAATTTTTTTTCTTCTCTATTTTTCGGCCTGTCCTGACCCGTTTCGTCTTGAAATGAAGCCTGGATGATGTATTTTAATTTTTTGAATTTTTTTGCATTTATTTTCGAATTTTCTAACTCGGGTCGGGTTCGAACGGATAGGAAGGAAATTTTTTTTCTTTTCTATTTTTCGGCCTGTCCATACCCGTTTCCTCTTGAAATGAAGCCTGGATGATTTTTTTTAATTTTTCGAATTTTTTTGCATATATATTCGAATTTTCTATCTCGGGTCGGGTTCGAACGGATAGGAAGGAAATTTTTTTTCTTCTCTATTTTTCGGTCTGTCCTGACCCATTTCGTCTTGAAATGAAGCCTGGATGATGTTTTTTAATTTTTTGAATTTTTTTTGCATTTATTTTCGAATTTTCTAACTTGGGTCGGGTTGGAACGGATAGGAAGGAAATTTTTTTTCTTCTCCATTTTTCGGCCTGTCCATACCCGTTTCCTCTTGAAATGAAGCCTGGATGATTTTTTTTAATTTTTCGAATTTTTTTGCATATATTTTCGAATTTTCTAACTCGGGTCGTGTTCGAACGGATAGGAAGGAAATTTTTTTTCTTTTCTATTTTTCGGCCTGTCCATACCCGTTTCCTCTTGAAATGAAGTCTGGATGATTTTTTTTAATGTTTGGAATTTTTTTGCATTTATTTTTGAATTTTCTATCTCAGGTCGGGTTCGAACGGATAGGAAGGAAATTTTTCTTCTTCTCTATTTTTCGGCCTGTCCTGACCCGTTTCGTCTTGAAATGAATCCCGGATGATGTTTTTTTAATTTTTTGAATTTTTTTTGCATTTATTTTCGAATTTTCTAACTCGGGTCGGGTTGGAACGGATAGGAAGGAAATTTTTTTTCTTCTCTATTTTTCGGCCTGTCCTGACCCGTTTCGTCTTGAAATGAAGCCTGGATGATGTTTTTTAATTTTTTGAATTTTTTTTGCATTTATTTTCGAATTTTCTAACTCGGGTCGGGTTGGAACGGATAGGAAGGAAATTTTTTTTCTTCTAGATTTTTCGGCCTGTCCATACCCGTTTCCTCTGAAAATGAATCCTGGACGATGTGTTTTAATTTTTCGAATTTTTTTGCATATATTTTCGAATTTTCTAACTCGGGTCGGGTTCGAACGGATAGGAAGGAAATTTTTTTTCTTCTCCAATTTTCGGCCTGTCCATACCCTTTTCCTCTGAAAATGAATCCTGGACGATGTGTTTTAATTTTTCGAATTTTTTTGCATATATTTTCGAATTTTCTAACACGGGTCGGGTTCGAACGGATAGGAAGGAAATTTTTTTTCTTTTCTATTTTTCGGCCTGTCCATACCCGTTTCCTCTTGAAATGAAGCCTGGATGATTTTTTTTAATTTTTCGAATTTTTTTGCATATATTTTCGAATTTTCTAACTCGGGTCGGGTTCGAACGGATAGGAAGGAAATTTTTTTTCTTTTCTATTTTTCGGCCTGTCCATACCCGTTTCCTCTTGAAATGAAGCCTGGATGATTTTTTTTAATTTTTCGAATTTTTTTGCATATATTTTCGAATTTTCTAACTCGGGTCGTGTTCGAACGGATAGGAAGGAAATTTTTTTTCTTTTCTATTTTTCGGCCTGTCCATACCCGTTTCCTCTTGAAATGAAGTCTGGATGATTTTTTTTAATGTTTGGAATTTTTTTGCATTTATTTTTGAATTTTCTATCTCAGGTCGGGTTCGAACGGATAGGAAGGAAATTTTTCTTCTTCTCTATTTTTCGGCCTGTCCTGACCCGTTTCGTCTTGAAATGAAGCCCGGATGATGTTTTTTTAGTTTTTTGAATTTTTTTTGCATTTATTTTAGAATTTTCTAACTCGGGTCGGGTTGGAACGGATAGGAAGGAAATTTTTTTTCTTCTCTATTTTTCGGCCTGTCCTGACCCGTTTCGTCTTGAAATGAAGCCTGGATGATGTTTTTTAATTTTTTGAATTTTTTTTGCATTTATTTTCGAATTTTCTAACTCGGGTCGGGTTGGAACGGATAGGAAGGAAATTTTTTTTCTTCTCGATTTTTCGGCCTGTCCATACCCGTTTCCTCTGAAAATGAATCCTGGACGATGTGTTTTAATTTTTCGAATTTTTTTGCATATATTTTCGAATTTTCTAACTCGGGTCGGGTTCGAACGGATAGGAAGGAAATTTTTTTTCTTCTCCAATTTTCGGCCTGTCCATACCGGTTTCCTCTGAAAATGAATCCTGGACGATGTGTTTTAATTTTTCGAATTTTTTTGCATATATTTTCGAATTTTCTAACACGGGTCGGGTTCGAAATGATAGGAAGGAAATTTTTTTTCTTTTCTATTTTTCGGCCTGTCCATACCCGTTTCCTCTTGAAATGAAGCCTGGATGATTTTTTTTAATTTTTCGAATTTTTTTGCATATATTTTCGAATTTTCTAACTCGGGTCGGGTTCGAACGGATAGGAAGGAAATTTTTTTTCTTTTCTATTTTTCGGCCTGTCCATACCCGTTTCCTCTTGAAATGAAGCCTGGATGATTTTTTTTAATTTTTCGAATTTTTTTGCATATATTTTCGAATTTTCTAACTCGGGTCGGGTTCGAACGGATAGGAAGGAAATTTTTTTTCTTCTCTATTTTTCGGCCTGTCCTGACCCGTTTCGTCTTGAAATGAAGCCTGGATGATGTTTTTTAATTTTTTGAATTTTTTTTGCATTTATTTTCGAATTTTCTAACTCGGGTCGGGTTGGAACGGATAGGAAGGAAATTTTTTTTCTTCTCGATTTTTCGGCCTGTCCATACCCGTTTCCTCTGAAAATGAATCCTGGATGATGTGTTTTAATTTTTCGAATTTTTTTGCATATATTTTCGAATTTTCTAACTCGGGTCGAGTTCGAACGGATATGAAGGAAATTTTTTTTCTTCTCCAATTTTCGGCCTGTCCATACCCGTTTCCTCTGAAAATGAATCCTGGACGATGTGTTTTAATTTTTCGAATTTTTTTGCATATATTTTCGAATTTTCTAACACGGGTCGGGTTCGAACGGATAGGAAGGAAATTTTTTTTCTTTTCTATTTTTCGACCTGTCCATACCCGTTTCCTCTTGAAATGAAGCCTGGATGATTTTTTTTAATTTTTCGAATTTTTTTGCATATATTTTCGAATTTTCTAACTCGGGTCGGGTTCGAACGGATAGGAAGGAAATTTTTTTTCTTTTCTATTTTTCGGCCTGTCCATACCCGTTTCCTCTTGAAATGAAGCCTGGATGATTTTTTTTAATTTTTCGAATTTTTTTGCATATATTTTCGAATTTTCTAACTCGGGTCGGGTTCGAACGGATAGGAAGGAAATTTTTTTTCTTCTCTATTTTTCGGCCTGTCCTGACCCGTTTCGTCTTGAAATGAAGCCTGGATGATGTTTTTTAATTTTTTGAATTTTTTTTGCATTTATTTTCGAATTTTCTAACTCGGGTCGGGTTGGAACGGATAGGAAGGAAATTTTTTTTCTTCTCGATTTTTCGGCCTGTCCATACCCGTTTCCTCTGAAAATGAATCCTGGACGATGTGTTTTAATTTTTCGAATTTTTTTGCATATATTATCGAATTTTCTAACTCGGGTCGGGTTCGAACGGATAGGAAGGAAATTTTTTTTCTTCTCGATTTTTCGGCCTGTCCATACCCGTTTCCTCTGAAAATGAATCCTGGACGATGTGTTTTAATTTTTCGAATTTTTTTGCATTTATTTTCAAATTTTCTAACTCGGGTCGGGTTCGAACGGATAGGAAGGAAATTTTTTTTCTTCTCTATTTTTCGGCCTGTCCTGACCCGTTTCGTCTTGAAATGAAGCCTGGATGATGTATTTTAATTTTTTGAATTTTTTTGCATTTATTTTCGAATTTTCTAACTCGGGTCGGGTTCGAACGGATAGGAAGGAAATTTTTTTTCTTTTCTATTTTTCGGCCTGTCCATACCCGTTTCCTCTTGAAATGAAGCCTGGATGATTTTTTTTAATTTTTCGAATTTTTTTGCATATATTTTCGAATTTTCTATCTCGGGTCGGGTTCGAACGGATAGGAAGGAAATTTTTTTTCTTCTCTATTTTTCGGAATGTCCTGACCCGTTTCGTCTTGAAATGAAGCCTGGATGATGTTTTTTAATTTTTTGAATTTTTTTTGCATTTATTTTCGAATTTTCTAACTTGGGTCGGGTTGGAACGGATAGGAAGGAAATTTTTTTTCTTCTCCATTTTTCGGCCTGTCCATACCCGTTTCCTCTTGAAATGAAGCCTGGATGATTTTTTTTAATTTTTCGAATTTTTTTGCATATATTTTCGAATTTTCTAACTCGGGTCGTGTTCGAACGGATAGGAAGGAAATTTTTTTTCTTTTCTATTTTTCGGCCTGTCCATACCCGTTTCCTCTTGAAATGAAGTCTGGATGATTTCTTTTAATGTTTGGAATTTTTTTGCATTTATTTTTGAATTTTCTATCTCAGGTCGGGTTGGAACGGATAGGAAGGAAATTTTTCTTCTTCTCTATTTTTCGGCCTGTCCTGACCCGTTTCGTCTTGAAATGAATCCCGGATGATGTTTTTTTAATTTTTTTAATTTTTTTTGCATTTATTTTCGAATTTTCTAACTCGGGTCGGGTTGGAACGGATAGGAAGGAAATTTTTTTTCTTCTCTATTTTTCGGCCTGTCCTGACCCGTTTCGTCTTGAAATGAAGCCTGGATGATGTTTTTTAATTTTTTGAATTTTTTTTTCATTTATTTTCGAATTTTCTAACTCGGGTCGGGTTGGAACGGATAGGAAGGAAATTTTTTTTCTTCTCGATTTTTCGGCCTGTCCATACCCGTTTCCTCTGAAAATGAATCCTGGACGATGTGTTTTAATTTTTCGAATTTTTGTCATATATTTTCGAATTTTCTAACTCGGGTCGGGTTCGAACGGATAGGAAGGAAATTTTTTTTCTTCTCCAATTTTCGGCCTGTCCATACCCGTTTCCTCTGAAAATGAATCCTGGACGATGTGTTTTAATTTTTCGAATTTTTTTGCATATATTTTCGAATTTTCTAATGTTTGGAATTTTTTTGCATTTATTTTTGAATTTTCTATCTCAGGTCGGGTTCGAACGGATAGGAAGGAAATTTTTCTTCTTCTCTATTTTTCGGCCTGTCCTGACCCGTTTCGTCTTGAAATGAAGCCCGGATGATGTTTTTTTAATTTTTTGAATTTTTTTTGCATTTATTTTTGAATTTTCTAACTCGGGTCGGGTTGGAACGAATACGAAGGAAATTTTTTTTCTTCTCTATTTTTCGGCCTGTCCTGACCCGTTTCGTCTTGAAATGAAGCCTGGATGATGTTTTTTAATTTTTTGAATTTTTTTTGCATTTATTTTCGAATTTTCTAACTCGGGTCGGGTTGGAACGGATAGGAAGGAAATTTTTTTTCTTCTCGATTTTTCGGCCTGTCCATACCCGTTTCCTCTGAAAATGAATCCTGGACGATGTGTTTTAATTTTTCGAATTTTTTTGCATATATTTTCGAATTTTCTAACTCGGGTCGGGTTCGAACGGATAGGAAGGAAATTTTTTTTCTTCTCCAATTTTCGGCCTGTCCATACCCGTTTCCTCTGAAAATGAATCCTGGACGATGTGTTTTAATTTTTCGAATTTTTTTGCATATATTTTCGAATTTTCTAACTCGGGTCGGGTTCGAACGGATAGGAAGGAAATTTTTTTTCTTTTCTATTTTTCGGCCTGTCCATACCCGTTTCCTCTTGAAATGAAGCCTGGATGATTTTTTTTAATTTTTCGAATTTTTTTGCATATATTTTCGAATTTTCTAACTCGGGTCGGGTTTGAACGGATAGGAAGGAAATTTTTTTTCTTCTCTATTTTTCGGCCTGTCCTGACCCGTTTCGTCTTGAAATGAAGCCTGGATGATGTTTTTTAATTTTTTGAATTTTTTTTTACATTTATTTTCGAATTTTCTAACTCGGGTCGGGTTGGAACGGATAGGAAGGAAATTTTTTTTCTTCTCGATTTTTCGGCCTGTCCATACCCGTTTCCTCTGAAAATGAATCCTGGACGATGTGTTTTAATTTTTCGAATTTTTTTGCATTTATTTTCAAATTTTCTAACTCGGGTCGGGTTCGAACGGATAGGAAGGAAATTTTTTTTCTTCTCTATTTTTCGGCCTGTCCTGACCCGTTTCGTCTTGAAATGAAGCCTGGATGATGTATTTTAATTTTTTGAATTTTTTTTGCATTTATTTTCGAATTTTCTAACTCGGGTCGGGTTCGAACGGATAGGAAGGAAATTTTTTTTCTTTTCTATTTTTCGGCCTGTCCATACCCGTTTCCTCTTGAAATGAAGCCTGGATGATTTTTTTTAATTTTTCGAATTTTTTTGCATATATTTTCGAATTTTCTATCTCGGGTCGGGTTCGAACGGATAAGAAGGAAATTTTTTTTCTTCTCTATTTTTCGGCCTGTCCTGACCCGTTTCGTCTTGAAATGAAGCCTGGATGATGTTTTCTAATTTTTTGAATTTTTTTTGCATTTATTTTCGAATTTTCTAACTCGGGTCGGGTTCGAACGGATAGGAAGGAAATTTTTTTTCTTCTCCAATTTTCGGCCTGTCCATACCCGTTTCCTCTTGAAATGAAGCCTGGATGATTTTTTTTAATTTTTCGAATTTTTTTGCATATATTTTCGAATTTTCTATCTCGGGTCGGGTTCGAACGGATAGGAAGGAAATTTTTTTTCTTCTCTATTTTTCGGCCTGTCCTGACCCGTTTCGTCTTGAAATGAAGCCTGGATGATTTTTTTTAATTTTTCGAATTTTTTGGCATATATTTTCGAATTTTCTAACTCGGGTCGGGTTCAAACGGATAGGAAGGAAATTTTTTTTCTTCTCTATTTTTCGGCCTGTCCTGACCCGTTTCGTTTTGAAATGAAGCCTGGATGATGTTTTTTTAATTTTTTGAATTTTTTTTGCATTTATTTTCGAATTTTCTAACTCGGGTCGGGTTGGAACGGATAGGAAGGAAATTTTTTTTCTTCTCGATTTTTCGGCCTGTCCATACCCGTTTCCTCTGAAAATGAATCCTGGACGATGTGTTTTAATTTTTCGAATTTTTTTGCATTTATTTTCAAATTTTCTAACTCGGGTCGGGTTCGAACGGATAGGAAGGAAATTTTTTTTCTTCTCTATTTTTCGGCCTGTCCTGACCCGTTTCGTCTTGAAATGAAGCCTGGATGATGTATTTTAATTTTTTGAATTTTTTTGCATTTATTTTCGAATTTTCTAACTCGGGTCGGGTTCGAACGGATAGGAAGGAAATTTTTTTTCTTTTCTATTTTTCGGCCTGTCCATACCCGTTTCCTCTTGAAATGAAGCCTGGATGATTTTTTTTAATTTTTCGAATTTTTTTGCATATATATTCGAATTTTCTATCTCGGGTCGGGTTCGAACGGATAGGAAGGAAATTTTTTTTCTTCTCTATTTTTCGGTCTGTCCTGACCCATTTCGTCTTGAAATGAAGCCTGGATGATGTTTTTTAATTTTTTGAATTTTTTTTGCATTTATTTTCGAATTTTCTAACTTGGGTCGGGTTGGAACGGATAGGAAGGAAATTTTTTTTCTTCTCCATTTTTCGGCCTGTCCATACCCGTTTCCTCTTGAAATGAAGCCTGGATGATTTTTTTTAATTTTTCGAATTTTTTTGCATATATTTTCGAATTTTCTAACTCGGGTCGTGTTCGAACGGATAGGAAGGAAATTTTTTTTCTTTTCTATTTTTCGGCCTGTCCATACCCGTTTCCTCTTGAAATGAAGTCTGGATGATTTTTTTTAATGTTTGGAATTTTTTTGCATTTATTTTTGAATTTTCTATCTCAGGTCGGGTTCGAACGGATAGGAAGGAAATTTTTCTTCTTCTCTATTTTTCGGCCTGTCCTGACCCGTTTCGTCTTGAAATGAATCCCGGATGATGTTTTTTTAATTTTTTGAATTTTTTTTGCATTTATTTTCGAATTTTCTAACTCGGGTCGGGTTGGAACGGATAGGAAGGAAATTTTTTTTCTTCTCTATTTTTCGGCCTGTCCTGACCCGTTTCGTCTTGAAATGAAGCCTGGATGATGTTTTTTAATTTTTTGAATTTTTTTTGCATTTATTTTCGAATTTTCTAACTCGGGTCGGGTTGGAACGGATAGGAAGGAAATTTTTTTTCTTCTAGATTTTTCGGCCTGTCCATACCCGTTTCCTCTGAAAATGAATCCTGGACGATGTGTTTTAATTTTTCGAATTTTTTTGCATATATTTTCGAATTTTCTAACTCGGGTCGGGTTCGAACGGATAGGAAGGAAATTTTTTTTCTTCTCCAATTTTCGGCCTGTCCATACCCTTTTCCTCTGAAAATGAATCCTGGACGATGTGTTTTAATTTTTCGAATTTTTTTGCATATATTTTCGAATTTTCTAACACGGGTCGGGTTCGAACGGATAGGAAGGAAATTTTTTTTCTTTTCTATTTTTCGGCCTGTCCATACCCGTTTCCTCTTGAAATGAAGCCTGGATGATTTTTTTTAATTTTTCGAATTTTTTTGCATATATTTTCGAATTTTCTAACTCGGGTCGGGTTCGAACGGATAGGAAGGAAATTTTTTTTCTTTTCTATTTTTCGGCCTGTCCATACCCGTTTCCTCTTGAAATGAAGCCTGGATGATTTTTTTTAATTTTTCGAATTTTTTTGCATATATTTTCGAATTTTCTAACTCGGGTCGTGTTCGAACGGATAGGAAGGAAATTTTTTTTTCTTTTCTCATTTTTCGGCCTGTCCATACCCGTTTCCTCTTGAAATGAAGTCTGGATGATTTTTTTTAATGTTTGGAATTTTTTTGCATTTATTTTTGAATTTTCTATCTCAGGTCGGGTTCGAACGGATAGGAAGAAAATTTTTCTTCTTCTCTATTTTTCGGCCTGTCCTGACCCGTTTCGTCTTGAAATGAAGCCCGGATGATGTTTTTTTAGTTTTTTGAATTTTTTTTGCATTTATTTTCGAATTTTCTAACTCGGGTCGGGGTTGGAACGGATAGGAAGGAAATTTTTTTTCTTCTCTATTTTTCGGCCTGTCCTGACCCGTTTCGTCTTGAAATGAAGCCTGGATGATGTTTTTTAATTTTTTGAATTTTTTTTGCATTTAATTTCGAATTTCTAACTCGGGTCGGGTTGAACGGATAGGAAGGAAATTTTTTTTCTTCTCGATTTTTCGGCCTGTCCATACCCGTTTCCTCTGAAAATGAATCCTGGGACGATGTGTTTTAATTTTTTGAATTTTTTTTGCATATATTTTCGAATTTTCTAACTCGGGTCGGGTTCGAACGGATAGGAAGGAAATTTTTTTTTCTTCTCCAATTTTCGGCCTGTCCATACCCGTTTCCTCTGAAAATGAATCCTGGACGATGTGTTTTAATTTTTCGAATTTTTTTGCATATATTTTCGAATTTTCTAACACGGGTCGGGTTCGAACGGATAGGAAGGAAATTTTTTTTTCTTTTCTATTTTTCGGCCTGTCCATACCCGTTTCCTCTTGAAATGAAGCCTGGATGATTTTTTTTAATTTTTCGAATTTTTTTTGCATATATTTTCGAATTTTCTAACTCGGGTCGGGTTCGAACGGATAGGAAGGAAATTTTTTTTCTTTTCTATTTTTCGGCCTGTCCATACCCGTTTCCTCTTGAAATGAAGCCTGGATGATTTTTTTTAATTTTTCGAATTTTTTTGCATATATTTTCGAATTTCTAACTCGGGTCGGGTGTCGAACGGATAGGAAGGAAATTTTTTTTCTTCTCTATTTTTCGGCCTGTCCTGACCCGTTTCGTCTTGAAATGAAGCCTGGATGATGTTTTTTAATTTTTTGAATTTTTTTTGCATTTATTTTCGAATTTTCTAACTCGGGTCGGGTTGGAACGGATAGGAAGGAAATTTTTTTTCTTCTTGATTTTTCGGCCTGTCCATACCCGTTTCCTCTGAAAATGAATCCTGGACGATGTGTTTTAATTTTTCGAATTTTTTTGCATATATTTTCGAAATTTCTAACTCGGGTCGGGTTCGAACGGATAGGAAGGAAATTTTTTTTTCTTCTCCAATTTTCGGCCTGTCCATACCCGTTTCCTCTGAAAATGAATCCTGGACGATGTGTTTTAATTTTTCGAATTTTTTTGCATATATTTTCGAATTTTCTAACATGGGTCGGGTTCGAACGGATAGGAAGGAAATTTTTTTTCTTTTCTATTTTTCGGCCTGTCCATACCCGTTTCCTCTTGAAATGAAGCCTGGATGATTTTTTTTAATTTTTCGAATTTTTTTGCATATATTTTCGAATTTTCTAACTCGGGTCGGGTTCGAACGGATAGGAAGGAAATTTTTTTTCTTTTCTATTTTTCGGCCCTGTCCCATACCCGTTTCCTCTTGAAATGAAGTATGGATGATTTTTTTTAATTTTTCGAATTTTTTTACATATATTTTGGAATTTTCTAACTCGGGTCGGGTTCGAACGGATAGGAAAGGAAATTTTTTTTCTTCTCTATTTTTCGGCCTGTCCTGACCCGTTTCGTCTTGAAATGAAGCCTGGATGATGTTTTTTAATTTTTTGAATTTTTTTTACATTTATTTTCGAATTTTCTAACTCGGGTCGGGTTGGAACGGATAGGAAGGAAATTTTTTTTCTTCTCGATTTTTCGGCCTGTCCATACCCGTTTCCTCTGAAAATGAATCCTGGACGATGTGTTTTAATTTTTTGAATTTTTTTGCATATATTTTCGAATTTTCTAACTCGGGTCGGGTTCGAACGGATATGAAGGAAATTTTTTTTCTTCTCCATTTTTCCGCCTGTCCATACCCGTTTCCTTTTGAAGATTAATCCTGTACGATGTGTTTTTAATTTTTCGAATTTTTTTGCATTTGTTTTCAAATTTTCTAACTCGGGTCGGGTTCGAACGGTTAGGAAGGAAATTTTTTTTCTTTTCTATTTTTCGGCCTGTCCATACCCGTTTCCGCTTGAATGAAGCATGGATGATTTTTTTTAATTTTTCGAATTTTTTTGCATATATTTTCGAATTTTCTAACTCGGGTCGGGTTCGAACGGATAGGAAGGAAATTTTTTTTCTTTTCTATTTTTCGGCCTGTCCATACCCGTTTCCTCTTGAAATGAAGCCTGGATGATTTTTTTTAATTTTTCGAATTTTTTTGCATATATTTTCGAATTTTCTAACTCGGGTCGGGTTCGAACGGATAGGAAGGAAATTTTTTTTCTTCTCTATTTTTCGGCCTGTCCTGACCCGTTTCGTCTTGAAATGAAGCCTGGATGATGTTTTTTAATTTTTTGAATTTTTTTTGCATTTATTTTCGAATTTTCTAACTCTGGTCGGGTTGGAACGGATAGGAAGGAAATTTTTTTTCTTCTCGATTTTTCGGCCTGTCCATACCCGTTTCCTCTGAAAATGAATCCTGGACGATGTGTTTTAATTTTTTGAATTTTTTTGCATATATTTTCGAATTTTCTAACTCGGGCCGGGTTCGAACAGATAGGAAGGAAATTTTTTTTCTTCTCCATTTTTCCGCCTGTCCATACCCGTTTCCTCTTGAAGATGAATCCTGGACGATGTGTTTTAATTTTTCGAATTTTTTTGCATTTCTTTTCAAATTTTCTACCTCGGGTCGGGTTGGAACGGATAGGAAGGAAATTTTTTTTCTTCTCTATTTTTCGGCCTGTCCTGACCCGTTTCATCATGAAATGAAGCCTGGATGATGTTTTTTAATTTTTTGAATTTTTTTTGCATTTATTTTCGAATTTTCTAACTCGGGTCGGGTTGGAACGGATAGGAAGGAAATTTTTTTTCTTCTCCATTTTTCGGCCTGTCCATACCCGTTTCCTCTTGAAATGAAGCCTGGATGATTTTTTTTAATTTTTCGAATTTTTTTGCATATATTTTCGAATTTTCTAACTCGGGTCGGGTTCGAACGGATAGGAAGGAAATTTTTTTTCTTTTCTATTTTTCGGCCTGTCCATACCCGTTTCCTCTTGAAATGAAGTCTGGATGATTTTTTTTAATGTTTGGAATTTTTTTGCATTTATTTTTGAATTTTCTATCTCAGGTCGGGTTCGAACGGATAGGAAGGAAATTTCTCTTCTTCTCTATTTTTCAGCCTGTCCTGACCCGTTTCGTCTTGAAATGAAGCCCGGATGATGTTTTTTTAATTTTTTGAATTTTTTTTGCATTTATTTTCGAATTTTCTAACTCGGGTCGGGTTGGAACGGATAGGAAGGAAATTTATTTTCTTCTCGATTTTTCGGCCTGTCCATACCCGTTTCCTCTGAAAATGAATCCTGGACGATGTGTTTTAATTTTTCGAATTTTTTTGCATTTATTTTCAAATTTTCTAACTCGGGTCGGGTTGGAACGGATAGGAAGGAAATTTTTTTTCTTCTCTATTTTTCGGCCTGTCCTGACCCGTTTCGTCTTGAAATGAAGCCTGGATGATGTATTTTAATTTTTTGAATTTTTTTTGCATTTATTTTCGAATTTTCTAACTCGGGTCGGGTTCGAACGGATAGGAAGGAAATTTTTTTTCTTCTCCATTTTTCGGCCTGTCCATACCCGTTTCCTCTTGAAATGAAGCCTGGATGATTTTTTTTAATTTTTCCAATTTTTTTGCATATATTTTCGAATTTTCTATCTCGGGTCGGGTTCGAACGGATAGGAAGGAAATTTTTTTTCTTCTCTATTTTTCGGCCTGTCCTGACCCGTTTCGTCTTGAAATGAAGCCTGGATGATTTTTTTTAATTTTTCGAATTTTTTGGCATATATTTTCGAATTTTCTAACTCGGGTCGGGTTCAAACGGATAGGAAGGAAATTTTTTTTCTTCTCTATTTTTCGGCCTGTCCTGACCCGTTTCGTCTTGAAATGAAGCCTGGATGATGTTTTTTTAATTTTTTGAATTTTTTTTGCATTTATTTTCGAATTTTCTAACTCGGGTCGGGTTGGAACGGATAGGAAGGAAATTTTTTTTCTTCTCGATTTTTCGGCCTGTCCAAACCCGTTTCCTCTAAAAATGAATCCTGGACGATGTGTTTTAATTTTTCGAATTTTTTTGCATTTATTTTCAAATTTTCTAACTCGGGTCGGGTTCGAACGGATAGGAAGGAAATTTTTTTTCTTCTCTATTTTTCGGCCTGTCCTGACCCGTTTCGTCTTGAAATGAAGCCTGGATGATGTTTTTTAATTTTTTTAATTTTTTTTGCATTTATTTTCGAATTTTCTAACTCGGGTCGGGTTGGAACGGATAGGAAGGAAATTTTTTTTCTTCTCGATTTTTCGGCCTGTCCATACCCGTTTCCTCTGAAAATGAATCCTGGACGATGTGTTTTAATTTTTCGAATTTTTTTGCATATATTTTCGAATTTTCTAACTCGGGTCGGGTTCGAACGGATAGGAAGGAAATTTTCTTTCTTCTCCAATTTTCGGCCGGTCCATACCCGTTTCCTCTGAAAATGAATCCTGGACGATGTGTTTTAATTTTTCGAATTTTTTTGCATATATTTTCGAATTTTTTAACACGGGTCGGGTTCGAACGGATAGGAAGGAAATTTTTTTTCTTTTCTATTTTTCGGCCTGTCCATACCCGTTTCCTCTTGAAATGAAGCCTGGATGATTTTTTTTAATTTTTCGAATTTTTTTGCATATATTTTCGAATTTTCTAACTCGGGTCGGGTTCGAACGGATAGGAAGGAAATTTTTTTTCTTTTCTATTTTTCGGCCTGTCCATACCCGTTTCCTCTTGAAATGAAGCCTGGATGATTTTTTTTAATTTTTCGAATTTTTTTGCATATATTTTCGAATTTTCTAACTCGGGTCGGGTTCGAACGGATAGGAAGGAAATTTTTTTTCTTCTCTATTTTTCGGCCTGTCCTGACCCGTTTCGTCTTGAAATGAAGCCTGGATGATGTTTTTTAATTTTTTGAATTTTTTTTGCATTTATTTTCGAATTTTCTAACTCGGGTCGGGTTGGAACGGATAGGAAGGAAATTTTTTTTCTTCTCGATTTTTCGGCCTGTCCATACCCGTTTCCTCTGAAAATGAATCCTGGATGATGTGTTTTAATTTTTCGAATTTTTTTGCATATATTTTCGAATTTTCTAACTCGGGTCGGGTTCGAACGGATAGGAAGGAAATTTTTTTTCTTCTCCATTTTTCCGCCTGTCCATACCCGTTTCCTCTTGAAGATGAATCCTGGACGATGTGTTTTAATTTTTCGAATTTTTTTGCATTTGTTTTCAAATTTTCTAACTCGGGTCGGGTTGGAACGGATAGGAAGGAAATTTTTTTTCTTCTCTATTTTTCGGCCTGTCCTGACCCGTTTCATCATGAAATGAAGCCTGGATGATGTTTTTTAATTTTTTGAATTTTTTTTGCATTTATTTTCGAATTTTCTAACTCGGGTCGGGTTGGAACGGATAGGAAGGAAATTTTTTTTCTTCTCTATTTTTCGGCCTGTCCTGACCCGTTTCATCATGAAATGAAGCCTGGATGATGTTTTTTAATTTTTTGAATTTTTTTTGCATTTATTTTCGAATTTTCTAACTCGGGTCGGGTTGGAACGGATAGGAAGGAAATTTTTTTCTTCTCCATTTTTCGGCCTGTCCATACCCGTTTCCTCTTGAAATGAAGCCTGGATGATTTTTTTTAATTTTTCGAATTTTTTTGCATATATTTTCGAATTTTCTAACTCGGGTCGGTTTCGAACGGATAGGAAGGAAATTTTTTTTCTTTTCTATTTTTCGGCCTGTCCATACCCGTTTCCTCTTGAAATGAAGTCTGGATGATTTTTTTTAATGTTTGGAATTTTTTTGCATTTATTTTTTAATTTTCTATCTCAGGTCGGGTTCGAACGGATAGGAAGGAAATTTCTCTTCTTCTCTATTTTTCAGCCTGTCCTGACCCGTTTCGTCTTGAAATGAAGCCCGGATGATGTTTTTTTAATTTTTTGAATTTTTTTTGCATTTATTTTCGAATTTTCTAACTCGGGTCGGGTTGGAACGGATAGGAAGGAAATTTTTTTTCTTCTCGATTTTTCGGCCTGTCCATACCCGTTTCCTCTGAAAATGAATCCTGGACGATGTGTTTTAATTTTTCGAATTTTTTTGCATTTATTTTCAAATTTTCTAACTCGGGTCGGGTTCGAACGGATAGGAAGGAAATTTTTTTTCTTCTCTATTTTTCGGCCTGTCCTGACCCGTTTCGTCTTGAAATGAAGCCTGGATGATGTTTTTTAATTTTTTGAATTTTTTTTGCATTTATTTTCGAATTTTCTAACTCGGGTCGGGTTCGAACGGATAGGAAGGAAATTTTTTTTCTTTTCTATTTTTCGGCCTGTCCATACCCGTTTCCTCTTGAAATGAAGCCTGGATGATTTTTTTTAATTTTTCGAATTTTTTTGCATATATTTTCGAATTTTCTATCTCGGGTCGGGTTCGAACGGATAAGAAGGAAATTTTTTTCTTCTCGATTTTTCGGCCTGTCCATACCCGTTTCCTCTGAAAATGAATCCTGGACGATGTGTTTTAATTTTTCGAATTTTTTTGCAAATATTTTCGAATTTTCTAACTCGGGTCGGGTTCGAACGGATATGAAGGAAATTTTTTTTCTTCTCCATTTTTCCGCCTGTCCATACCCGTTTCCTTTTGAAGATGAATCCTGGACGATGTGTTTTAATTTTTCGAATTTTTTTGCATTTGTTTTCAAATTTTCTAACTCGGGTCGGGTTCGAACGGATAGGAAGGAAATTTTTTTTCTTTTCTATTTTTCGGCCTGTCCATACCCGTTTCCTCTTGAAATGAAGCCTGGATGATTTTTTTTAATTTTTCGAATTTTTTTGCATATATTTTCGAATTTTCTAACTCGGGTCGGGTTCGAACGGATAGGAAGGAAATTTTTTTTCTTTTCTATTTTTCGGCCTGTCCATACCCGTTTCCTCTTGAAATGAAGCCTGGATGATTTTTTTTAATTTTTCGAATTTTTTTGCATATATTTTCGAATTTTCTAACTCGGGTCGGGTTCGAACGGATAGGAAGGAAATTTTTTTTCTTCTCTATTTTTCGGCCTGTCCTGACCCGTTTCGTCTTGAAATGAAGCCTGGATGATTTTTTTTAATTTTTCGAATTTTTTGGCATATATTTTCGAATTTTCTAACTCGGGTCGGGTTCAAACGGATAGGAAGGAAATTTTTTTTCTTCTCTATTTTTCGGCCTGTCCTGACCCGTTTCGTCTTGAAATGAAGCCTGGATGATGTTTTTTTAATTTTTTGAATTTTTTTTGCATTTATTTTCGAATTTTCTAACTCGGGTCGGGTTGGAACGGATAGGAAGGAAATTTTTTTTCTTCTCGATTTTTCGGCCTGTCCGTACCCGTTTCCTCTGAAAATGAATCCTGGACGATGTGTTTTAATTGTTCGAATTTTTTTGCATTTATTTTCAAATTTTCTAACTCGGGTCGGGTTCGAACGGATAGGAAGGAAATTTTTTTTCTTCTCTATTTTTCGGCCTGTCCTGACCCGTTTCGTCTTGAAATGAAGCCTGGATGATGTATTTTAATTTTTTCAATTTTTTTTGCATTTATTTTCGAATTTTCTAACTCGGGTCGGGTTCGAACGGATAGGAAGGAAATTTTTTTTCTTTTCTATTTTTCGGCCTGTCCATACCCGTTTCCTCTTGAAATGAAGCCTGGATGATTTTTTTTAATTTTTCGAATTTTTTTGCATATATTTTCGAATTTTCTATCTCGGGTCGGGTTCGAACGGATAGGAAGGAAATTTTTTTTCTTCTCTATTTTTCGGCCTGTCCTGACCCGTTTCGTCTTGAAATGAAGCCTGGATGATGTTTTTTAATTTTTTTAATTTTTTTTGCATTTATTTTCGAATTTTCTAACTTGGGTCGGGTTGGAACGGATAGGAAGGAAATTTTTTTTCTTCTCCATTTTTCGGCCTGTCCATACCCGTTTCCTCTTGAAATGAAGCCTGGACGATGTGTTTTAATTTTTCGAATTTTTTTGCATATATTTTCGAATTTTCTAACTCGGGTCGGGTTCGAACGGATATGAAGGAAATTTTTTTTCTTCTCCATTTTTCCGCCTGTCCATACCCGTTTCCTTTTGAAGATGAATCCTGGACGATGTGTTTTAGTTTTTCGAATTTTTTTGCATTTGTTTTCAAATTTTCTAGCTCGGGTCGGGTTCGAACGGATAGGAAGGAAATTTTTTTTCTTTTCTATTTTTCGGCCTGTCCATACCCGTTTCCGCTTGAAATGATGCCTGGATGATTTTTTTTAATTTTTCGAATTTTTTTGCATATATTTTCGAATTTTCTAACTCGGGTCGGGTTCGAACGGATAGGAAGGAAATTTTTTTTCTTTTCTATTTTTCGGCCTGTCCATACCCGTTTCCTCTTGAAATGAAGCCTGGCTGATTTTTTTTAATTTTTCGAATTTTTTTGCATATATTTTCGAATTTTCTAACTCGGGTCGGGTTCGAACGGATAGGAAGGAAATTTTTTTTCTTCTCTATTTTTCGGCCTGTCCTGACCCGTTTCGTTTTGAAATGAAGCCTGGATGATGTTTTTTAATTTTTTGAATTTTTTTTACATTTATTTTCGAATTTTCTAACTCGGGTCGGGTTGGAACGGATAGGAAGGAAATTTTTTTTCTTCTCGATTTTTCGGCCTGTCCATACCCGTTTCCTCTGAAAATGAATCCTGGACGATGTGTTTTAATTTTTCATATTTTTTTGCATATATTTTCGAATTTTCTAACTCGGGTTGGGTTCGAACGGATAGGAAGGAAATTTTTTTTCTTCTCCATTTTTCCGCCTGTCCATACCCGTTTCCTCTTGAAGATGAATCCTGGACGATGTGTTTTAATTTTTCGAATTTTTTTGCATTTGTTTTCAAATTTTCTAACTCGGGTCGGGTTGGAACGGATAGGAAGGAAATTTTTTTTCTTCTCTATTTTTCGGCCTGTCCTGACCCGTTTCATCATGAAATGAAGCCTGGATGATGTTTTTTAATTTTTTGAATTTTTTTTGCATTTATTTTCGAATTTTCTAACTCGGGTCGGGTTGGAACGGATAGGAAGGAAATTTTTTTTCTTCTCCATTTTTCGGCCTGTCCATACCCGTTTTCTCTTGAAATGAAGCCTGGATGATTTTTTTTAATTTTTCGAATTTTTTTGCATATATTTTCGAATTTTCTAACTCGGGTCGGGTTAGAACGGATAGGAAGGAAATTTTTTTTCTTTTCTATTTTTCGGCCTGTCCATACCCGTTTCCTCTTGAAATGAAGTCTGGATGATTTTTTTTAATGTTTGGAATTTTTTTGCATTTATTTTTGAATTTTCTATCTCAGGTCGGGTTCGAACGGATAGGAAGGAAATTTTTCTTCTTCTCTATTTTTCGGCCTGTCCTGACCCGTTTCGTCTTGAAATGAAGCCCGGATGATGTTTTTTTAATTTTTTGAATTTTTTTTGCATTTATTTTCGAATTTTCTAACTCGGGTCGGGTTGGAACGGATAGGAAGGAAATTTTTTTTCTTCTCTATTTTTCGGCCTGTCCTGACCCGTTTCGTCTTGAAATGAAGCTTGGATGATGTTTTTTAATTTTTTGAATTTTTTTTGCATTTATTTTCGAATTTTCTAACTCGGGTCGGGTTGGAACGGATAGGAAGGAAATTTTTTTTCTTCTCTATTTTTCGGCCTGTCCTGACCCGTTTCGTCTTGAAATGAAGCCTGGATGATGTTTTTTTAATTTTTTGAATTTTTTTTGCATTTATTTTCGAATTTTCTAACTCGGGTCGGGTTGGAACGGATAGGAAGGAAATTTTTTTTCTTCTCGATTTTTCGGCCTGTCCATACCCGTTTCCTCTGAAAATGAATCCTGGACGATGTGTTTTAATTTTTCGAATTTTTTTGCATTTATTTTCAAATTTTCTAACTCGGGTCGGGTTCGAACGGATAGGAAGGAAATTTTTTTTCTTCTCTATTTTTCGGCCTGTCCTGACCCGTTTCGTCTTGAAATGAAGCCTGGATGATGTTTTTTAATTTTTTGAATTTTTTTTGCATTTATTTTCGAATTTTCTAACTTGGGTCGGGTTGGAACGGATAGGATGGAAATTTTTTTTCTTCTCCATTTTTCGGCCTGTCCATACCCGTTTCCTCTTGAAATGAAGTCTGGATGATTTTTTTTAATGTTTGGAATTTTTTTGCATTTATTTTTGAATTTTCTATCTCAGGTCGGGTTCGAACGGATAGGAAGAAAATTTTTCTTCTTCTCTATTTTTCGGCCTGTCCTGACCCGTTTCGTCTTGAAATGAAGCCCGGATGATGTTTTTTTAGTTTTTTGAATTTTTTTTGCATTTATTTTCGAATTTTCTAACTCGGGTCGGGTTGGAACGGATAGGAAGGAAATTTTTTTTCTTCTCTATTTTTCGGCCTGTCCTGACCCGTTTCGTCTTGAAATGAAGCCTGGATGATGTTTTTTAATTTTTTGAATTTTTTTTGCATTTAATTTCGAATTTTCTAACTCGGGTCGGGTTGGAACGGATAGGAAGGAAATTTTTTTTCTTCTCGATTTTTCGGCCTGTCCATACCCGTTTCCTCTGAAAATGAATCCTGGACGATGTGTTTTAATTTTTCGAATTTTTTTGCATATATTTTCGAATTTTCTAACTCGGGTCGGGTTCGAACGGATAGGAAGGAAATTTTTTTTCTTCTCCAATTTTCGGCCTGTCCATACCCGTTTCCTCTGAAAATGAATCCTGGACGATGTGTTTTAATTTTTCGAATTTTTTTGCATATATTTTCGAATTTTCTAACACGGGTCGGGTTCGAACGGATAGGAAGGAAATTTTTTTTCTTTTCTATTTTTCAGCCTGTCCATACCCGTTTCCTCTTGAAATGAAGCCTGGATGATTTTTTTTAATTTTTCGAATTTTTTTGCATATAGTTTCGAATTTTCTAACTCGGGTCGGGTTCGAACGGATAGGAAGGAAATTTTTTTTCTTTTCTATTTTTCGGCCTGTCCATACCCGTTTCCTCTTGAAATGAAGCCTGGATGATTTTTTTTAATTTTTCGAATTTTTTTGCATATATTTTTGAATTTTCTATCTCGGGTCGGGTTCGAACGGATAAGAAGGAAATTTTTTTTCTTCTCTATTTTTCGGCCTGTCCTGATCCTTTTCGTCTTGAAATGAAGCCTGGATGATGTTTTTTAATTTTTTGAATGTTTTTTGCATTTATTTTCGAATTTTCTAACTCGGGTCGGGTTGGAACGGATAGGAAGGAAATTTTTTTTCTTCTCCATTTTTCGGCCTGTCCATACCCGTTTCCTCTTGAAATGAAGCCTGGATGATTTTTTTTAATTTTTCGAATTTTTTTGCATATATTTTCGAATTTTCTATCTCGGGTCGGGTTCGAACGGATAGGAAGGAAATTTTTTTTCTTCTCTATTTTTCGGCCTGTTCTGACCCGTTTCGTCTTGAAATGAAGCCTGGATGATTTTTTTTAATTTTTCGAATTTTTTGGCATATATTTTCGAATTTTCTAACTCGGGTCGAGTTCAAACGGATAGGAAGGAAATTTTTTTTCTTCTCTATTTTTCGGCCTGTCCTGACCCGTTTCGTCTTGAAATGAAGCCTGGATGATGTTTTTTTAATTTTTTGAATTTTTTTTGCATTTATTTTCGAATTTTCTAACTCGGGTCGGGTTGGAACGGATAGGAAGGAAATTTTTTTTCTTCTCGATTTTTCGGCCTGTCCATACCCGTTTCCTCTGAAAATGAATCCTGGACGATGTGTTTTAATTTTTCGAATTTTTTTGCATTTATTTTCAAATTTTCTAACTCGGGTCGGGTTCGAACGGATAGGAAGGAAATTTTTTTTCTTCTCTATTTTTCGGCCTGTCCTGACCCGTTTCGTCTTGAAATAAAGCCTGGATGATGTTTTTTAATTTTTTGAATTTTTTTTGCATTTATTTTCGAATTTTCCAACTCGGGTCGGGTTGGAACGGATAGGAAGGAAATTTTTTTTCTTCTTGATTTTTCGGCCTGTCCATACCCGTTTCCTCTGAAAATGAATCCTGGACGATGTGTTTTAATTTTTCGAATTTTTTTGCATATATTTTCGAATTTTCTAACTCGGGTCGGGTTCGAACGGATAGGAAGGAAATTTTTTTTCTTCTCCAATTTTCGGCCTGTCCATACCCGTTTCCTCTGAAAATGAATCCTGGACGATGTGTTTTAATTTTTCGAATTTTTTTGCATATATTTTCGAATTTTCTAACATGGGTCGGGTTCGAACGGATAGGAAGGAAATTTTTTTTCTTTTCTATTTTTCGGCCTGTCCATACCCGTTTCCTCTTGAAATGAAGCCTGGATGATTTTTTTTAATTTTTCGAATTTTTTTGCATATATTTTCGAATTTTCTAACTCGGGTCGGGTTCGAACGGATAGGAAGGAAATTTTTTTTCTTTTCTATTTTTCGGCCTGTCCATACCCGTTTCCTCTTGAAATGAAGCCTGGATGATTTTTTTTAATTTTTCGAATTTTTTTACATATATTTTCGAATTTTCTAACTCGGGTCGGGTTCGAACGGATAGGAAAGGAAATTTTTTTTCTTCTCTATTTTTCGGCCTGTCCTGACCCGTTTCTTCTTGAAATGAAGCCTGGATGATGTTTTTTAATTTTTTGAATTTTTTTTACATTTATTTTCGAATTTTCTAACTCGGGTCGGGTTGGAACGGATAGGAAGGAAATTTTTTTTCTTCTCGATTTTTCGGCCTGTCCATACCCGTTTCCTCTGAAAATGAATCCTGGACGATGTGTTTTAATTTTTCGAATTTTTTTGCATATATTTTCGAATTTTCTAACTCGGGTCGGGTTCGAACGGATATGAAGGAAATTTTTTTTCTTCTCCATTTTTCCGCCTGTCCATACCCGTTTCCTTTTGAAGATTAATCCTGGACGATGTGTTTTAATTTTTCGAATTTTTTTGCATTTGTTTTCAAATTTTCTAACTCGGGTCGGGTTCGAACGGTTAGGAAGGAAATTTTTTTTCTTTTCTATTTTTCGGCCTGTCCATACCCGTTTCCGCTTGAAATGAAGCATGGATGATTTTTTTTAATTTTTCGAATTTTTTTGCATATATTTTCGAATTTTCTAACTCGGGTCGGGTTCGAACGGATAGGAAGGAAATTTTTTTTCTTTTCTATTTTTCGGCCTGTCCATACCCGTTTCCTCTTGAAATGAAGCCTGGATGATTTTTTTTAATTTTTCGAATTTTTTTGCATATATTTTCGAATTTTCTAACTCGGGTCGGGTTCGAACGGATAGGAAGGAAATTTTTTTTCTTCTCTATTTTTCGGCCTGTCCTGACCCGTTTCGTCTTGAAATGAAGCCTGGATGATGTTTTTTAATTTTTTGAATTTTTTTTGCATTTATTTTCGAATTTTCTAACTCGGGTCGGGTTGGAACGGATAGGAAGGAAATTTTTTTTCTTCTCGATTTTTCGGCCTGTCCATACCCGTTTCCTCTGAAAATGAATCCTGGACGATGTGTTTTAATTTTTTGAATTTTTTTGCATATATTTTCGAATTTTCTAACTCGGGCCGGGTTCGAACGGATAGGAAGGAAATTTTTTTTCTTCTCCATTTTTCCGCCTGTCCATACCCGTTTCCTCTTGAAGATGAATCCTGGACGATGTGTTTTAATTTTTCGAATTTTTTTGCATTTCTTTTCAAATTTTCTACCTCGGGTCGGGTTGGAACGGATAGGAAGGAAATTTTTTTTCTTCTCTATTTTTCGGCCTGTCCTGACCCGTTTCATCATGAAATGAAGCCTGGATGATGTTTTTTAATTTTTTGAATTTTTTTTGCATTTATTTTCGAATTTTCTAACTCGGGTCGGGTTGGAACGGATAGGAAGGAAATTTTTTTTCTTCTCCATTTTTCGGCCTGTCCATACCCGTTTCCTCTTGAAATGAAGCCTGGATGATTTTTTTTAATTTTTCGAATTTTTTTGCATATATTTTCGAATTTTCTAACTCGGGTCGGGTTCGAACGGATAGGAAGGAAATTTTTTTTCTTTTCTATTTTTCGGCCTGTCCATACCCGTTTCCTCTTGAAATGAAGTCTGGATGATTTTTTTTAATGTTTGGAATTTTTTTGCATTTATTTTTGAATTTTCTATCTCAGGTCGGGTTCGAACGGATAGGAAGGAAATTTCTCTTCTTCTCTATTTTTCAGCCTGTCCTGACCCGTTTCGTCTTGAAATGAAGCCCGGATGATGTTTTTTTAATTTTTTGAATTTTTTTTGCATTTATTTTCGAATTTTCTAACTCGGGTCGGGTTGGAACGGATAGGAAGGAAATTTTTTTTCTTCTCGATTTTTCGGCCTGTCCATACCCGTTTCCTCTGAAAATGAATCCTGGACGATGTGTTTTAATTTTTCGAATTTTTTTGCATTTATTTTCAAATTTTCTAACTCGGGTCGGGTTCGAACGGATAGGAAGGAAATTTTTTTTCTTCTCTATTTTTCGGCCTGTCCTGACCCGTTTCGTCTTGAAATGAAGCTTGGATGATGTTTTCTAATTTTTTGAATTTTTTTTGCATTTATTTTCGAATTTTCTAACTCGGGTCGGGTTCGAACGGATAGGAAGGAAATTTTTTTTCTTCTCCAATTTTCGGCCTGTCCATACCCGTTTCCTCTTGAAATGAAGCCTGGATGATTTTTTTTAATTTTTCGAGTTTTTTTGCATATATTTTCGAATTTTCTAACTCGGGTCGGGTTCGAACGGATAGGAAGGAAATTTTTTTTCTTCTCTATTTTTCGGCCTGTCCTGACCCGTTTCGTCTTGAAATGAAGCCTGGATGATTTTTTTTAATTTTTCGAATTTTTTGGCATATATTTTCGAATTTTCTAACTCGGGTCGGGTTCAAACGGATAGGAAGGAAATTTTTTTTCTTCTCTATTTTTCGGCCTGTCCTGACCCGTTTCGTCTTGAAATGAAGCCTGGATGATGTTTTTTTAATTTTTTGAATTTTTTTTGCATTTATTGTCGAATTTTCTAACTCGGGTCGGGTTGGAACGGATAGGAAGGAAATTTTTTTTCTTCTCGATTTTTCGGCCTGTCCATACCCGTTTCCTCTAAAAATGAATCCTGGACGATGTGTTTTAATTTTTCGAATTTTTTTGCATTTATTTTCAAATTTTCTAACTCGGGTCGGGTTCGAACGGATAGGAAGGAAATTTTTTTTCTTCTCTATTTTTCGGCCTGTCCTGACCCGTTTCGTCTTGAAATGAAGCCTGGATGATGTTTTTTAATTTTTTTAATTTTTTTTGCATTTATTTTCGAATTTTCTAACTCGGGTCGGGTTGGAACGGATAGGAAGGAAATTTTTTTTCTTCTCGATTTTTCGGCCTGTCCATACCCGTTTCCTCTGAAAATGAATCCTGGACGATGTGTTTTAATTTTTCGAATTTTTTTGCATATATTTTCGAATTTTCTAACTCGGGTCGGGTTCGAACGGATAGGAAGGAAATTTTCTTTCTTCTCCAATTTTCGGCCTGTCCATACCCGTTTCCTCTGAAAATGAATCCTGGACGATGTGTTTTAATTTTTCGAATTTTTTTGCATATATTTTCGAATTTTTTAACACGGGTCGGGTTCGAACGGATAGGAAGGAAATTTTTTTTCTTTTCTATTTTTCGGCCTGTCCATACCCGTTTCCTCTTGAAATGAAGCCTGGATGATTTTTTTTAATTTTTCGAATTTTTTTGCATATATTTTCGAATTTTCTAACTCGGGTCGGGTTCGAACGGATAGGAAGGAAATTTTTTTTCTTTTCTATTTTTCGTCCTGTCCATACCCGTTTCCTCTTGAAATGAAGCCTGGATGATTTTTTTTAATTTTTCGAATTTTTTTGCATATATTTTCGAATTTTCTAACTCGGGTCGGGTTCGAACGGATAGGAAGGAAATTTTTTTTCTTCTCTATTTTTCGGCCTGTCCTGACCCGTTTCGTCTTGAAATGAAGCCTGGATGATGTTTTTTAATTTTTTGAATTTTTTTTGCATTTATTTTCGAATTTTCTAGCTCGGGTCGGGTTGGAACGGATAGGAAGGAAATTTTTTTTCTTCTCGATTTTTCGGCCTGTCCATACCCGTTTCCTCTGAAAATGAATCCTGGATGATGTGTTTTAATTTTTCGAATTTTTTTGCATATATTTTCGAATTTTCTAACTCGGGTCGGGTTCGAACGGATAGTAAGGGAATTTTTTTTCTTCTCCATTTTTCCGCCTGTCCATACCCGTTTCCTCTTGAAGATGAATCCTGGACGATGTGTTTTAATTTTTCGAATTTTTTTGCATTTGTTTTCAAATTTTCTAACTCGGGTCGGGTTGGAACGGATAGGAAGGAAATTTTTTTTCTTCTCTATTTTTCGGCCTGTCCTGACCCGTTTCATCATGAAATGAAGCCTGGATGATATTTTTTAATTTTTTGAATTTTTTTTGCATTTATTTTCGAATTTTCTAACTCGGGTCGGGTTGGAACGGATAGGAAGGAAATTTTTTTTCTTCTCTATTTTTCGGCCTGTCCTGACCCGTTTCATCATGAAATGAAGCCTGGATGATGTTTTTTAATTTTTTGAATTTTTTTTGCATTTATTTTCGAATTTTCTAACTCGGGTCGGGTTGGAACGGATAGGAAGGAAATTTTTTTTCTTCTCCATTTTTCGGCCTGTCCATACCCGTTTCCTCTTGAAATGAAGCCTGGATGATTTTTTTTAATTTTTCGAATTTTTTTGCATATATTTTCGAATTTTCTAACTCGGGTCGGGTTCGAACGGATAGGAAGGAAATTTTTTTTCTTTTCTATTTTTCGGCCTGTCCATACCTGTTTCCTCTTGAAATGAAGTCTGGATGATTTTTTTTAATGTTTGGAATTTTTTTGCATTTATTTTTTAATTTTCTATCTCAGGTCGGGTTCGAACGGATAGGAAGGAAATTTCTCTTCTTCTCTATTTTTCAGCCTGTCCTGACCCGTTTCGTCTTGAAATGAAGCCCGGATGATGTTTTTTTAATTTTTTGAATTTTTTTTGCATTTATTTTCGAATTTTCTAACTCAGGTCGGGTTGGAACGGATAGGAAGGAAATTTTTTTTCTTCTCGATTTTTCGGCCTGTCCATACCCGTTTCCTCTGAAAATGAATCCTGGACGATGTGTTTTAATTTTTCGAATTTTTTTGCATTTATTTTCAAATTTTCTAACTCGGGTCGGGTTCGAACGGATAGGAAGGAAATTTTTTTTCTTCTCTATTTTTCGGCCTGTCCTGACCCGTTTCGTCTTGAAATGAAGCCTGGATGATGTTTTTTAATTTTTTGAATTTTTTTTGCATTTATTTTCGAATTTTCTAACTCGGGTCGGGTTCGAACGGATAGGAAGGAAATTTTTTTTCTTTTCTATTTTTCGGCCTGTCCATACCCGTTTCCTCTTGAAATGAAGCCTGGATGATTTTTTTTAATTTTTCGAATTTTTTTGCATATATTATCGAATTTTCTATCTCGGGTCGGGTTCGAACGGATAAGAAGGAAATTTTTTTTCTTCTCTATTTTTCGGCCTGTCCTGACCCGTTTCGTCTTGAAATGAAGCCTGGATGATGTTTTTTAATTTTTTGAATTTTTTTTGCATTTATTTTCGAATTTTCTAACTCTGGTCGGGTTGGAACGGATAGGAAGGAAATTTTTTTTCTTCTCCATTTTTCGGCCTGTCCATACCCGTTTCCTCTTGAAATGAAGCTTGGATGATTTTTTTTAATTTTTCGAATTTTTTTGCATATATTTTCGAATTTTCTATCTCGGGTCGGGTTCGAACGGATAGGAAGTAAATTTTTTTTCTTCTCTATTTTTCGGCCTGTCCTGACCCGTTTCGTCTTGAAATGAAGCCTGGATGATTTTTTTTTATTTTTCGAATTTTTTGGCATATATTTTCGAATTTTCTAACTCGGGTCGGGTTCAAATGGATAGGAAGGAAATTTTTTTTCTTCTCTATTTTTCGGCCTATCCTGACCCGTTTCGTCTTGAAATGAAGCCTGGATGATGTTTTTTTAATTTTTTGAATTTTTTTTGCATTTATTTTCGAATTTTCTAACTCGGGTCGGGTTGGAACGGATAGGAAGGAAATTTTTTTTCTTCTCGATTTTTCGGCCTGTCCATACCCGTTTCCTCTGAAAATGAATCCTGGACGATGTGTTTTAATTTTTCGAATTTTTTTGCATTTATTTTCGAATTTTCTAACTCGGGTCGGGTTCGAACGGATAGTAAGGAAAATTTTTTTGTTCTCTATTTTTCGGCCTGTCCTGACCCGTTTTGTCTTGAAATGAAGCCTGGATGATGTTTTTTAATTTTTTTAATTTTTTTTGCATTTATTTTCTAATTTTCTAACTCGGGTCGAGTTCGAACGGATAGGAAGGAAATTTTTTTTCTTCTCGATTTTTCGGCCTGTCCATACCCGTTTCCTCTGAAAATGAATCCTGGACGATGTGTTTTAATTTTTCGAATTTTTTTGCATATATTTTCGAATTTTCTAACTCGGGTCGGGTTCGAACGGATAGGAAGGAAATTTTTTTTCTTCTCCAATTTTCGGCCTGTCCATACCCGTTTCCTCTGAAAATGAATCCTGGACGATGTGTTTTAATTTTTCGAATTTTTTTGCATATATTTTCGAATTTTCTAACATGGGTCGGGTTCGAACGGATAGGAAGGAAATTTTTTTTCTTTTCTATTTTTCGGCCTGTCCATACCCGTTTCCTCTTGAAATGAAGCCTGGATGATTTTTTTTAATTTTTCGAATTTTTTTGCATATATTTTCGAATTTTCTAACTCGGGTCGGGTTCGAACGGATAGGAAGGAAATTTTTTTTCTTTTCTATTTTTCGGCCTGTCCGTACCCGTTTCCTCTTGAAATGAAGCCTGGATGATTTTTTTTAATTTTTCGAATTTTTTTGCATATATTTTCGAATTTTCTAACTCGGGTCGGGTTCGAACGGATAGGAAGGAAATTTTTTTTCTTCTCTATTTTTCGGCCTGTCCTGACCCGTTTCGTCTTGAAATGAAGCCTGGATGATGTTTTTTAATTTTTTGAATTTTTTTTGCATTTATTTTCGAATTTTCTAACTCGGGTCGGGTTGGAACGGATAGGAAGGAAATTTTTTTTCTTCTCGATTTTTCGGCCTGTCCATACCCGTTTCCTCTGAAAATGAATCCTGGACGATGTGTTTTAATTTTTCGAATTTTTTTGCATATATTTTCGAATTTTCTAACTCGGGTCGGGTTCGAACGGATAGGAAGGAAATTTTTTTTCTTCTCTATTTTTCGGCCTATCCTGACCCGTTTCGTCTTGAAATGAAGCCTGGATGATGTTTTTTTAATTTTTTGAATTTTTTTTGCATTTATTTTCGAATTTTCTAACTCGGGTCGGGTTGGAACGGATAGGAAGGAAATTTTTTTTCTTCTCGATTTTTCGGCCTGTCCATACCCGTTTCCTCTGAAAATGAATCCTGGACGATGTGTTTTAATTTTTCGAATTTTTTTGCATTTATTTTCAAATTTTCTAACTCGGGTCGGGTTCGAACGGATAGTGAGGAAATTTTTTTTGTTCTCTATTTTTCGGCCTGTCCTGACCCGTTTTGTCTTGAAATGAAGCCTGGATGATGTTTTTTAATTTTTTTAATTTTTTTTGCATTTATTTTCTAATTTTCTAACTCGGGTCGGGTTGGAACGGATAGGAAGGAAATTTTTTTTCTTCTCGATTTTTCGGCCTGTCCATACCCGTTTCCTCTGAAAATGAATCCTGGACGATGTGTTTTAATTTTTCGAATTTTTTTGCATATATTTTCGAATTTTCTAACTCGGGTCGGGTTCGAACGGATAGGAAGGAAATTTTTTTTCTTCTCCAATTTTCGGCCTGTCCATACCCGTTTCCTCTGAAAATGAATCCTGGACGATGTGTTTTAATTTTTCGAATTTTTTTGCATATATTTTCGAATTTTCTAACATGGGTCGGGTTCGAACGGATAGGAAGGAAATTTTTTTTCTTTTCTATTTTTCGGCCTGTCCATACCCGTTTCCTCTTGAAATGAAGCCTGGATGATTTTTTTTAATTTTTCGAATTTTTTTGCATATATTTTCGAATTTTCTAACTCGGGTCGGGTTCGAACGGATAGGAAGGAAATTTTTTTTCTTTTCTATTTTTCGGCCTGTCCGTACCCGTTTCCTCTTGAAATGAAGCCTGGATGATTTTTTTTAATTTTTCGAATTTTTTTGCATATATTTTCGAATTTTCTAACTCGGGTCGGGTTCGAACGGATAGGAAGGAAATTTTTTTTCTTCTCTATTTTTCGGCCTGTCCTGACCCGTTTCGTCTTGAAATGAAGCCTGGATGATGTTTTTTAATTTTTTGAATTTTTTTTGCATTTATTTTCGAATTTTCTAACTCGGGTCGGGTTGGAACGGATAGGAAGGAAATTTTTTTTCTTCTCGATTTTTCGGCCTGTCCATACCCGTTTCCTCTGAAAATGAATCCTGGACGATGTGTTTTAATTTTTCGAATTTTTTTGCATATATTTTCGAATTTTCTAACTCGGGTCGGGTTCGAACGGATAGGAAGGAAAGTTTTTTTCTTCTCCATTTTTCCGCCTGTCCATACCCGTTTCCTCTTGAAGATGAATCCTGGACGATGTGTTTTAATTTTTCGAATTTTTTTGCATTTGTTTTCAAATTTTCTAACTCCGGTCGGGTTGGAACGGATAGGAAGGAAATTTTTTTTCTTCTCTATTTTTCGGCCTGTCCTGACCCGTTTCATCATGAAATGAAGCCTGGATGATGTTTTTTAATTTTTTGAATTTTTTTTGCATTTATTTTCAAATTTTCTAACTCGGGTCGGGTTGGAACGGATAGGAAGGAAATTTTTTTTCTTCTCCATTTTTCGGCCTGTCCATACCCGTTTCCTCTTGAAATGAAGCCTGGATGATTTTTTTTAATTTTTCGAATTTTTTTGCATATATTTTCGAATTTTCTAACTCGGGTCGGGTTCGAACGGATAGGAAGGAAATTTTTTTTTCTTCTCTATTTGTCGGCCTGTCCTGACCCGTTTCGTCTTGAAATGAAGCCTGGATGATGTTTTTTAATTTTTTGAATTTTTTTTGCATTTATTTTCGAATTTTCTAACTCGGGTCGGGTTGGAACGGATAGGAAGGAAATTTTTTTTCTTCTCCATTTTTCGGCCTGTCCATACCCGTTTCCTCTTGAAATGAAGCCTGGATGATTTTTTTTAATTTTTCGAATTTTTTTGCATATATTTTCGAATTTTCTAACTCGGGTCGGGTTCGAACGGATAGGAAGGAAATTTTTTTTTCTTCTCTATTTTTCGGCCTGTCCTGACCCGTTTCGTCTTGAAATGAAGCCTGGATGATGTTTTGTAATTTTTTGAATTTTTTTTGCATTTATTTTCGAATTTTCTAACTCGGGTCGGGTTGGAACGGATAGGAAGGAAATTTTTTTTCTTCTCCAATTTTCGGCCTGTCCATACCCGTTTCCTCTTGAAATGAAGCCTGGATGATTTTTTTTAATTTTTCGAATTTTTTTGCATATATTTTCGAATTTTCTAACTCGGGTCGGGTTGGAACGGATAGGAAGGAAATTTTTTTTCTTCTCTATTTTTCGGCCTGTCCTGACCCGTTTCATCATGAAATGAAGCCTGGATGATGTTTTTTAATTTTTTGAATTTTTTTTGCATTTATTTTCGAATTTTCTAACTCGGGTCGGGTTGGAACGGATAGGAAGGAAATTTTTTTTCTTCTCGATTTTTCGGCCTGTCCATACCCGTTTCCTCTGAAAATGAATCCTGGACGATGTGTTTTAATTTTTCGAATTTTTTTGCATATATTTTCGAATTTTCTAACTCGGGTCGGGTTCGAACGGATAGGAAGGAAAGTTTTTTTCTTCTCCATTTTTCCGCCTGTCCATACCCGTTTCCTCTTGAAGATGAATCCTGGACGATGTGTTTTAATTTTTCGAATTTTTTTGCATTTGTTTTCAAATTTTCTAACTCGGGTCGGGTTGGAACGGATAGGAAGGAAATTTTTTTTCTTCTCTATTTTTCGGCCTGTCCTGACCCGTTTCATCATGAAATGAAGCCTGGATGATGTTTTTTAATTTTTTGAATTTTTTTTGCATTTATTTTCAAATTTTCTAACTCGGGTCGGGTTGGAACGGATAGGAAGGAAATTTTTTTTCTTCTCCATTTTTCGGCCTGTCCATACCCGTTTCCTCTTGAAATGAAGCTTGGATGATTTTTTTTAATTTTTCGAATTTTTTTGCATATATTTTCGAATTTTCTATCTCGGGTCGGGTTCGAACGGATAGGAAGGAAATTTTTTTTCTTCTCTATTTTTCGGCCTGTCCTGACCCGTTTCGTCTTGAAATGAAGCCTGGATGATTTTTTTTTATTTTTCGAATTTTTTGGCATATATTTTCGAATTTTCTAACTCGGGTCGGGTTCAAATGGATAGGAAGGAAATTTTTTTTCTTCTCTATTTTTCGGCCTATCCTGACCCGTTTCGTCTTGAAATGAAGCCTGGATGATGTTTTTTTAATTTTTTGAATTTTTTTTGCATTTATTTTCGAATTTTCTAACTCGGGTCGGGTTGGAACGGATAGGAAGGAAATTTTTTTTCTTCTCGATTTTTCGGCCTGTCCATACCCGTTTCCTCTGAAAATGAATCCTGGACGATGTGTTTTAATTTTTCGAATTTTTTTGCATTTATTTTCTAATTTTTTAACTCGGGTCGGGTTCGGGCGGATAGTAAGGAAATTTTTTTTCTTCTCTATTTTTCGGCCTGTCCTGACCCATTTTGTCTTGAAATGAAGCCTGGATGATGTTTTTTAATTTTTTTAATTTTTTTTGCATTTATTTTCGAATTTTCTAACTCGGGTCGGGTTGGAACGGATAGGAAGGAAATTTTTTTTCTTCTCGATTTTTCGGCCTGTCCATACCCGTTTCCTCTGAAAATGAATCCTGGACGATGTGTTTTAATTTTTCGAATTTTTTTGCATATATTTTCGAATTTTCTAACTCGGGTCGGGTTCGAACGGATAGGAAGGAAATTTTTTTTCTTCTCCAATTTTCGGCCTGTCCATACCCGTTTCCTCTGAAAATGAATCCTGGACGATGTGTTTTAATTTTTCGAATTTTTTTGCATATATTTTCGAATTTTCTAACATGGGTCGGGTTCGAACGGATAGGAAGGAAATTTTTTTTCTTTTCTATTTTTCGGCCTGTCCATACCCGTTTCCTCTTGAAATGAAGCCTGGATGATTTTTTTTAATTTTTCGAATTTTTTTGCATATATTTTCGAATTTTCTAACTCGGGTCGGGTTCGAACGGATAGGAAGGAAATTTTTTTTCTTTTCTATTTTTCGGCCTGTCCGTACCCGTTTCCTCTTGAAATGAAGCCTGGATGATTTTTCTTAATTTTTCGAATTTTTTTGCATATATTTTCGAATTTTCTAACTCGGGTCGGGTTCGAACGGATAGGAAGGAAATTTTTTTTCTTCTCTATTTTTCGGCCTGTCCTGACCCGTTTCGTCTTGAAATGAAGCCTGGATGATGTTTTTTAATTTTTTGAATTTTTTTTGCATTTATTTTCGAATTTTCTAACTCGGGTCGGGTTGGAACGGATAGGAAGGAAATTTTTTTTCTTCTCGATTTTTCGGCCTGTCCATACCCGTTTCCTCTGAAAATGAATCCTGGACGATGTGTTTTAATTTTTCGAATTTTTTTGCATATATTTTCGAATTTTCTAACTCGGGTCGGGTTCGAACGGATAGGAAGGAAATTTTTTTTCTTCTCTATTTTTCGGCCTATCCTGACCCGTTTCGTCTTGAAATGAAGCCTGGATGATGTTTTTTTAATTTTTTGAATTTTTTTTGCATTTATTTTCGAATTTTCTAACTCGGGTCGGGTTGGAACGGATAGGAAGGAAATTTTTTTTCTTCTCGATTTTTCGGCCTGTCCATACCCGTTTCCTCTGAAAATGAATCCTGGACGATGTGTTTTAATTTTTCGAATTTTTTTGCATTTATTTTCGAATTTTCTAACTCGGGTCGGGTTCGAACGGATAGTAAGGAAAATTTTTTTGTTCTCTATTTTTCGGCCTGTCCTGACCCGTTTTGTCTTGAAATGAAGCCTGGATGATGTTTTTTAATTTTTTTAATTTTTTTTGCATTTATTTTCTAATTTTCTAACTCGGGTCGGGTTGGAACGGATAGGAAGGAAATTTTTTTTCTTCTCGATTTTTCGGCCTGTCCATACCCGTTTCCTCTGAAAATGAATCCTGGACGATGTGTTTTAATTTTTCGAATTTTTTTGCATTTATTTTCGAATTTTCTAACTCGGGTCGGGTTCGAACGGATAGGAAGGAAATTTTTTTTCTTCTCCAATTTTCGGCCTGTCCATACCCGTTTCCTCTGAAAATGAATCCTGGACGATGTGTTTTAATTTTTCGAATTTTTTTGCATATATTTTCGAATTTTCTAACATGGGTCGGGTTCGAACGGATAGGAAGGAAATTTTTTTTCTTTTCTATTTTTCGGCCTGTCCATACCCGTTTCCTCTTGAAATGAAGCCTGGATGATTTTTTTTAATTTTTCGAATTTTTTTGCATATATTTTCGAATTTTCTAACTCGGGTCGGGTTCGAACGGATAGGAAGGAAATTTTTTTTCTTTTCTATTTTTCGGCCTGTCCGTACCCGTTTCCTCTTGAAATGAAGCCTGGATGATTTTTTTTAATTTTTCGAATTTTTTTGCATATATTTTCGAATTTTCTAACTCGGGTCGGGTTCGAACGGATAGGAAGGAAATTTTTTTTCTTCTCTATTTTTCGGCCTGTCCTGACCCGTTTCGTCTTGAAATGAAGCCTGGATGATGTTTTTTAATTTTTTGAATTTTTTTTGCATTTATTTTCGAATTTTCTAACTCGGGTCGGGTTGGAACGGATAGGAAGGAAATTTTTTTTCTTCTCGATTTTTCGGCCTGTCCATACCCGTTTCCTCTGAAAATGAATCCTGGACGATGTGTTTTAATTTTTCGAATTTTTTTGCATATATTTTCGAATTTTCTAACTCGGGTCGGGTTCGAACGGATAGGAAGGAAAGTTTTTTTCTTCTCCATTTTTCCGCCTGTCCATACCCGTTTCCTCTTGAAGATGAATCCTGGACGATGTGTTTTAATTTTTCGAATTTTTTTGCATTTGTTTTCAAATTTTCTAACTCCGGTCGGGTTGGAACGGATAGGAAGGAAATTTTTTTTCTTCTCTATTTTTCGGCCTGTCCTGACCCGTTTCATCATGAAATGAAGCCTGGATGATGTTTTTTAATTTTTTGAATTTTTTTTGCATTTATTTTCAAATTTTCTAACTCGGGTCGGGTTGGAACGGATAGGAAGGAAATTTTTTTTCTTCTCCATTTTTCGGCCTTTCCATACCCGTTTCCTCTTGAAATGAAGCCTGGATGATTTTTTTTAATTTTTCGAATTTTTTTGCATATATTTTCGAATTTTCTAACTCGGGTCGGGTTGGAACGGATAGGAAGGAAATTTTTTTTTCTTCTCTATTTGTCGGCCTGTCCTGACCCGTTTCGTCTTGAAATGAAGCCTGGATGATGTTTTTTAATTTTTTGAATTTTTTTTGCATTTATTTTCGAATTTTCTAACTCGGGTCGGGTTGGAACGGATAGGAAGGAAATTTTTTTTCTTCTCCATTTTTCGGCCTGTCCATACCCGTTTCCTCTTGAAATGAAGCCTGGATGATTTTTTTTAATTTTTCGAATTTTTTTGCATATATTTTCGAATTTTCTAACTCGGGTCGGGTTCGAACGGATAGGAAGGAAATTTTTTTTTCTTCTCTATTTGTCGGCCTGTCCTGACCCGTTTCGTCTTGAAATGAAGCCTGGATGATGTTTTGTAATTTTTTGAATTTTTTTTGCATTTATTTTCGAATTTTCTAACTCGGGTCGGGTTGGAACGGATAGGAAGGAAATTTTTTTTCTTCTCCATTTTTCGGCCTGTCCATACCCGTTTCCTCTTGAAATGAAGCCTGGATGATTTTTTTTAATTTTTCGAATTTTTTTGCATATATTTTCGAATTTTCTAACTCGGGTCGGGTTGGAACGGATAGGAAGGAAATTTTTTTTCTTCTCTATTTTTCGGCCTGTCCTGACCCGTTTCATCATGAAATGAAGCCTGGATGATGTTTTTTAATTTTTTGAATTTTTTTTGCATTTATTTTCGAATTTTCTAACTCGGGTCGGGTTGGAACGGATAGGAAGGAAATTTTTTTTCTTCTCCATTTTTCGGCCTTTCCATACCCGTTTCCTCTTGAAATGAAGCCTGGATGATTTTTTTTAATTTTTCGAATTTTTTTGCATATATTTTCGAATTTTCTAACTCGGGTCGGGTTCGAACGGATAGGAAGAAAATTTTTTTTCTTTTCTATTTTTCGGCCTGTCCATACCCGTTTCCTGTTGAAATGAAGTCTGGATGATTTTTTTTAATGTTTGGAATTTTTTTGCATTTATTTTTGAATTTTCTATCTCAGGTCGGGTTCGAACGGATAGGAAGGAAATTTCTCTTCTTCTCTATTTTTCAGCCTGTCCTGACCCGTTTCGTCTTGAAATGAAGCCCGGATGATGTTTTTTTTAATTTTTTGAATTTTTTTTGCATTTATTTTCGAATTTTCTAACTCGGGTCGGGTTGGAACGGATAGGAAGGAAATTTTTTTTCTTCTCGATTTTTCGGCCTGTCCATACCCGTTTCCTCTGAAAATGAATCCTGGACGATGTGTTTTAATTTTTTGAATTTTTTTGCATTTATTTTCAAATTTTCTAACTCGGGTCGGGTTCGAACGGATAGGAAGGAAATTTTTTTTCTTCTCTATTTTTCGGCCTGTCTTGACCCGTTTCGTCTTGAAATGAAGCCTGGATGATGTATTTTAATTTTTTGAATTTTTTTTGCATTTATTTTCGAATTTTCTAACTCGGGTCGGGTTCGAATGGATTGGAAGGAAATTTTTTTTCTTTTCTATTTTTCGGCTTGTCCATACCCGTTTCCTCTTGAAATGAAGCCTGGATGATTTTTTTTAATTTTTCGAATTTTTTTGCATATATTTTCGAATTTACTATTTCGGGTCGGGTTCGAATGGATAAGAAGGAAATTTTTTTTCTTCTCTATTTTTCGGCCTGTCCTGACCCGTTTCGTCTTGAAATGAAGCCTGGATGATGTTTTTTTAATTTTTTGAATTTTTTTTGCATTTATTTTCGAATTTTCTAACTCGGGTCGGGTTGGAACGGATAGGAAGGAAATTTTTTTTCTTCTCCATTTTTCGGCCTGTCCATACCCGTTTCCTCTTGAAATGAAGCCTGGATGATTTTTTTTAATTTTTCGAATTTTTTTGCATATATTTTCGAATTTTCTATCTCGGGTCGGGTTCGAACGGATAGGAAGGAAATTTTTTTCTTCTCTATTTTTCGGCCTGTCCTGACCCGTTTCGTCTTGAAATGAAGCCTGGATGATTTTTTTTAATTTTTCGAATTTTTTGGCATATATTTTCGAATTTTCTAACTCGGGTCGGGTTGGAACGGATAGGAAGGAAATTTTTTTTCTTCTCTATTTTTCGGCCTGTCCTGACCCGTTTCGTCTTGAAATGAAGCCAGGATGATGTTTTTTTAATTTTTTGAATTTTTTTTGCATTTATTTTCGAATTTTCTAACTCGGGTCGGGTTGGAACGGATAGGAAGGAAATTTTTTTTCTTCTCGATTATTCGGCCTGTCCATACCCGTTTCCTCTGAAAATGAATCCTGGACGATGTGTTTTAATTTTTCGAATTTTTTTGCATTTATTTTCAAATTTTCTAACTCGGGTCGGGTTCGAACGGATAGGAAGGAAATTTTTTTTCTTCTCTATTTTTCGGCCTGTCCTGACCCGTTTCGTCTTGAAATGAAGCCTGGATGATGTATTTTAATTTTTTGAATTTTTTTTGCATTTATTTTCGAATTTTCTAACTCGGGTCGGGTTCGAATGGATAGGAAGGAAATTTTTTTTGTTTTCTATTTTTCGGCTTGTCCATACCCGTTTCCTCTTGAAATGAAGCCTGGATGATTTTTTTTAATTTTTCGAATTTTTTTGCATATATTTTCGAATTTTCTATCTCGGGTCGGGTTCGAACGGATAAGAAGGAAATTTTTTTTCTTCTCTATTTTTCGGCCTGTCCTGACCCGTTTCGTCTTGAAATGAAGCCTGGATGATGTTTTTTAATTTTTTGAATTTTTTTTGCATTTATTTTCGAATTTTCTAACTCGGGTCGGGTTGGAACGGATAGGAAGGAAATTTTTTTTCTTCTCCATTTTTTCGGCCTGTCCATACCCGTTTCCTCTTGAAATGAAGCCTGGATGATTTTTTTTAATTTTTCGAATTTTTTTGCATATTTTCGAATTTTCTATCTCGGGTCGGGTTCGAACGGATAGGAAGGAAATTTTTTTTCTTCTCTATTTTTCGGCCTGTCCTGACCCGTTTCGTCTTGAAATGAAGCCTGGATGATTTTTTTTAATTTTTCGAATTTTTTGGCATATATTTTCGAATTTTCTAACTCGGGTCGGGTTCAAACGGATAGGAAGGAAATTTTTTTTCTTCTCTATTTTTCGGCCTGTCCTGACCCGTTTCGTCTTGAAATGAAGCCAGGATGATGTTTTTTTAATTTTTTGAATTTTTTTTGCATTTATTTTCGAATTTTCTAACTCGGGTCGGGTTGGAACGGATAGGAAGGAAATTTTTTTTCTTCTCGATTATTCGGCCTGTCCATACCCGTTTCCTCTGAAAATGAATCCTGGACGATGTGTTTTAATTTTTCGAATTTTTTTGCATTTATTTTCAAATTTTCTAACTCGGGTCGGGTTCGAACGGATAGGAAGGAAATTTTTTTTCTTCTCTATTTTTCGGTATGTCCTGACCCGTTTCGTCTTGAAATGAAGCCTGGATGATGTATTTTAATTTTTTGAATTTTTTTTGCATTTATTTTCGAATTTTCTAACTCGGGTCGGGTTCGAACGGATAGGAAGGAAATTTTTTTTCTTTTCTATTTTTCGGCCTGTCCATACCCATTTCCTCTTGAAATGAAGCCTGGATGATTTTTTTTAATTTTTCGAATTTTTTTGCATATATTTTCGAATTTTCTATCTCGGGTCGGGTTCGAACGGATAGGAAGGAAATTTTTTTTCTTCTTTATTTTTCGGCCTGTCCTGACCCGTTTGGTCTTGAAATGAAGCCTGGATGATGTTTTTTAATTTTTTGAATTTTTTTTGCATTTATTTTCGAATTTTCTAACTTGGGTCGGGTTGGAACGGATAGGAAGGAAATTTTTTTTCTTCTCCATTTTTCGGCCTGTCCATACCCGTTTCCTCTTGAAATGAAGCCTGGATGATTTTTTTTAATTTTTCGAATTTTTTTGCATATATTTTCGAATTTTCTAACTCGGGTCGTGTTCGAACGGATAGGAAGGAAATTTTTTTTCTTTTCTATTTTTCGGCCTGTCCACACCCGTTTTCTCTTGAAATGAAGTCTGGATGATTTTTTTTAATGTTTGGAATTTTTTTTGCATTTATTTTTGAATTTTCTATCTCAGGTCGGGTTCGAACGGATAGGAAGGAAATTTTTCTTCTTCTCTATTTTTCGGCCTGTCCTGACCCGTTTCGTCTTGAAAGGAATCCCGGATGATGTTTTTTTAATTTTTCGAATTTTTTTGCATATATTTTCGAATTTTCTAACTCGGGTCGGGTTCGAACGGATAGGAAGGAAATTTTTTTTCTTCTCCATTTTTCCGCCTGTCCATACCCGTTTCCTCTTGAAGATGAATCCTGGACGATGTGTTTTAATTTTTCGAATTTTTTTTGCATTTGTTTTCAAATTTTCTAACTCGGATCGGGTTGGAACGGATAGGAAGGAAATTTTTTTTCTTCTCTATTTTTCAGCCTGTCCTGACCCGTTTCATCATGAAATGAAGCCTGGATGATGTTTTTTAATTTTTTGAATTTTTTTTTGCATTTATTTTCGAATTTTCTAACTCGGGTCGTGTTGGAACGGATAGGAAGGAAATTTTTTTTCTTCTCCATTTTTCGGCCTGTCCATACCCGTTTCCTCTTGAAATGAAGCCTGGATGATTTTTTTAATTTTTCAAATTTTTTTGCATATATTTTCGAATTTTCTAACTCGGGTCGGGTTTCGAACGGATAGGAAGGAAATTTTTTTTCTTTTCTATTTTTCGGCCTGTCCATACCCGTTTCCTCTTGAAATAAAGTCTGGATGATTTTTTTTAATGTTTGGAATTTTTTTGCATTTATTTTTGAATTTTCTATCTCAGGTCGGGTTCGAACTGATAGGAAGGAAATTTCTCTTCTTCTCTATTTTTCAGCCTGTCCTGACCCGTTTCGTCTTGAAATGAAGCCCGGATGATGTTTTTTTAATTTTTTGAATTTTTTTTGCATTTATTTTAGAATTTTCTAACTCGGGTCGGGTTGGAACGGATAGGAAGGAAATTTTTTTTCTTCTCGATTTTTCGGCCTGTCCATACCCGTTTCCTCTGAAAATGAATCCTGGACGATGTGTTTTAATTTTTCGAATTTTTTTGCATTTATTTTCAAATTTTCTAACTCGGGTCGGGTTCGAACGGATAGGAAGGAAATTTTTTTTCTTCTCTATTTTTTCGGCCTGTCCATACCCGTTTCCTCTGAAAATGAATCCTGGACGATGTGTTTTAATTTTTCGAATTTTTTTGCATATAATTTCGAATTTTCTAACTCGGGTCGGGTTCGAACGGATATGAAGGAAATTTTTTTTCTTCTCTATTTTTCGGCCTGTCCTGACCCGTTTCGTCTTGAAATGAAGCCTGGATGATGTTTTTTAGTTTTTTGAATTTTTTTTTACATTTATTTTCGAATTTTCTAACTCGGGTCGGGTTGGAACGGATAGGAAGGAAATTTTTTTTCTTCTCGATTTTTCGGCCTGTCCATACCCGTTTCCTCTGAAAATGAATCCTGGACGATGTGTTTTAATTTTTCGAATTTTTTTGCATATATTTTCGAATTTTCTAACTCGGGTCGGGTTCGAACGGATATGAAGGAAATTTTTTTTTCTTCTCCATTTTTTCCGCCTGTCCATACCCGTTTCCTTTTGAAGATGAATCCTGGACGATGTGTTTTAATTTTTCGAATTTTTTTGCATTTGTTTTTAATTTTTCTAACTCGGGTCGGGTTCGAACGGATAGGAAGGAAATTTTTTTTCTTTTCTATTTTTCGGCCTGTCCATACCTGTTTCCGCTTGAAATGAAGCCTGGATGATTTTTTTTAATTTTTTCGAATTTTTTTGCATATATTTCGAATTTTCTAACTCGGGTCGGGTTCGAACGGATAGGAAGGAAATTTTTTTTCTTTTCTATTTTTCTCGGCCTGTCCATACCCGTTTCCTCTTGAAATGAAGCCTGGATGATTTTTTTTAATTTTTTCGAATTTTTTTGCATATATTTTCGAATTTTCTAACTCGGGTCGGGTTGGAACGAATAGGAAGGAAATTTTTTTTTCTTCTCTATTTGTCGGCCTGTCCTGACCCGTTTCGTCTTGAAATGAAGCCTGGATGATGTTTTTTAATTTTTTGAATTTTTTTTTGCATTTATTTTCGAATTTTCTAACTCGGGTCGGGTTGGAACGGATAGGAAGGAAATTTTTTTTCTTCTCCATTTTTCGGCCTGTCCATACCCGTTTCCTCTTGAAATGAAACCTGGATGATTTTTTTATTTTTCGAATTTTTTTGCATATATTTTCGAATTTTCTTACTCGGGTCGGGTTCGAACGGATAGGGAAGGAAATTTTTTTTCTTTTCTATTTTTCGGCCTGTCCATACCCGTTTTCCTCTTGAAATGAAGTCTGGATGATTTTTTTTTAATGTTTGGAATTTTTTTGCATTTATTTTTGAATTTTCTATCTCGGGTCGGGTTCGAACGGATAGGAAGGAAATTTCTCTTCTTCTCTATTTTTCAGCCTGTCCTGACCCGTTTCGTCTTGAAATGAAGCCCCGGATGATGTTTTTTTTAATTTTTTGAATTTTTTTTGCATTTATTTT